>NW_018108348.1:29080-32491 GCF_000183805.2 Loa loa | reverse complement strand
TATATATATATATATATATATATATATATATATATATATATATATATATATATATATATGCATATATATACATAAACTTATTATTGATTGATTCATGGATTTCGAAGAATGCCTGAAAGTTGCCCAAACTTCTTGTACTATATCTTCTTCATTCTTTAGCTTGCAGTTCAGTATTGGAAACCAAAAAAATTCGAAGATTAAAAAGAAGAAAATTTTACCTTCTGATCATTTTCATCTAGCAATAAGAAATGCTTCGCAACCGAATTCGCGATTCCAGAAAGCACGAAATTATTGGCAGTGTTTGGGCTAATACGAACCAAAAAATCACCTTCATGTCGTAGCATAGATTCAGCAGTAGCTCGTTCCATTTCACCATGATACCAAGGTTGTCTGTCAAGACCCACGGTAGCTGGCAAATTACATACGTTCATAGAAGTTTGGTGATCTGAAAAAGAGGAAAGAAAATATCATATTGCGTTGGGTATACCGATGAATTTGCATTGCCAGAAAATACGTGAATGCATTAGCTGGTAACAGATATACGCAGCACTTATACCGTTTGCATTCTTGCAGCAACTGCAACATCGGTCACTATTCCATCTATTAGGCAGAAAAACCTTCAAACAAATTCCTGATGAAGAAATGAAAAATTCCTAAATTAAAATAGTTCAAACTCTAGGAATTGAACTTCAAACTTGAATAATTCAATTAACCAGCACCGGAAATAAGTAATTTGAACCAAATATGGAACTTTTACCATGATTCGTACTTGACTCTGGGGATCCCGCTATTGTCGTGCTTAACTTACGGCCATGTCCTAGAAAGACTACAATAAATTGCAAAAATAGATAAAATACTGAAAAGTCCATAGAAACGAGTGTTTTTATAGGAAACTTCCACGTGTCAACCGGAAAAGCGGAGAAAACTATTTGGACGATGAAATTGCGCTTGTCACCATCTTATTACCGATACTTCATGCAAGTCGATTGGGTCTTATGTGAACTTCATGCAGCCTTCACATCAAATTTCAGATAAAAGAAGAGTACCAGCCCGAACTTTTTTAACCTTTGCTATTTAGCCGGAATATCTGAAGGATAGTTTCCATAATAAAATCAACATTCTTATCAGGTTCCATAAAAACCAAGCATCGTCTTCCAAGTTCTTGAACGTGTGACACAAAACAAAATACTCCTTTGGTATATTCCTGTAGTGAGAGAAAAAAAGAGATAGGGAAAAAGGCAGTATATAATTCTGGAGGTGAAAATTTATCAAATGGGAAATTATCGATAACTATTATATACCTATATTTTAAAAAGAATTTTCCAGTGTAGATTCCTTGGATTATTTGGAATAATTCAACCTTAGAGAGCTCATCTATGAGAGTTATGATTTTCCCATGCCTCTTTTCTATGAAGAATCCTCTACTATTAAATTTTCAAAGTACTATCAATTATCGCAATATTAAAAATAAATACTAACAATAATACATGTAAACTTACAATTAGCAATAATTTCAAAAAGCAGAATTTTTCAATGCCTCGAAAAGTTTATCATGGTAAGGTTTAGTAATTTTAGTAAAAATCCACGACGAGGTTTAATAACTCGGAAATAACATTTCGGATTTTTTTTTTTTACAAATAAATAATGGTAACTGACAATGCTCAAGTTAAATCAATTTAAAAACCGATAAAAACAGACCTCTGTACCGGATGAAGCATATGAAATAACATGTATGGGATGCCGTTCCAAAATCCGTATACCCTCTTTATCCAGAATAATAAAAGCATGCAATGCCACATTTAGTTCTACATCTTTGTCTTCAACCTTTACTTCTCCTAATTTCTGCAATTAATTTTTTGATTTTCGTCTAGTAAAAAAATCATTTCCAACTCAGTGTGCCAATTCCTTCCATATAAGTGAAGTCAACTACTTTTCACTTGAATAACTGAATTAAAATCGTTAATTAACCATCCAACCAATCCATTCCCTCCACATTTCTAATTAGTCAATCCCACAAAGTTTACTAACTTCTACAATTATCTGAGCTTATAAATTCAATGAAAACGAAAACAGAATATGCCTTATTTAATTCCAAATTATAACTCTGATAAGGAAAATGATCATCTAGCAAAAAACAGATGTAGTACTACATCCTAACAGATCCGGTGCAACAGTATTGGAAAATACTTATCAGAGTTGTAATTTAGCTTTTAGATTGTCTTTAATAAATTGCAACTTACTTCAAGGAGTAGTTCATCAGGCATCGAATTTTCTTTACATATACCAAGCTGATGGCAAATGCGATACATACAATGCCTAGAAGATATGAATTATTGAAAACCAAACCTTATATGGCACCATTTCCATGAAATCATTTGAAGGAACCATTACAAACCAAATAATTGATGCAACTCAAAAAAGCTTATTACCATACCTAAGAACTATTGCAATATCTGAAACCACTTTGGAAATCTACTTCTTTTCGTAATAATGAACGATACCTTGTCCAGTTATCCCTTTCCTCAGGTCTTTTTTTCGTTAACGATTCGAAAACCTGCACCGACCCAAGATACTGAAATAATATCTTTTACAGAATTTTTTCAAAAATACATATATATATATATATACATATAGTCTTGCTGAAATACGTACATGAAATTATTTTTGAATTATAGACAGCACGAAATAAATGCCGTAAAATTTAAATAAATTTTTAAGTGGAAAATACCTTTAAATAAAAAGTTTGTCCAGTTTTCAGTTCTTTCAACAGCTCCTCATCACCTTGAGATATTACATCTCCTTCTTCTGACATCTTCAAGATTCTTGGAACTATTGTTCAATCAGATCATTTCTTAAAGAAATTACTCCAAATATGCAAACATTTTTCAATTTATGATAATGATGTTTGGGTGTGCCACTTAGATATTTCTATCGAAGAAGTCCACATACATGAGGACCATACATTATCACTAGGATACAGATAGTGGGAAGCAATAACTGTACTATGTCCATAACTGGTACTGGAAATCGAATAGAAGAAACAGAACAAACGAAGAGTTAGCTTATGTCAAACTTACTTTACATAACTTTTTCTTCACTACTAACCCTTCGATAGGTTCTTCACTAAATTGATCCTCGGTAGATACAAATTAGCTGATTTAGAAAAAAAGGAAGTTTCAGGTACATGCGCGTACGTAAACACCTATGTAAACATTTCCCTACACGTACAAACTATTCGTGCGTAAATCTGCGCATTACACACATTTTCGCCCCATTCAAGAAAAAAAAAGTAAATAAATGGAAATGAGCAAATACACATTGAATGCAAGTGACACACACGTATAATTTTCTTCATCTTTATATAATAATTTAATCAACCAAAGAGTCTGAAGGAAAATTATCGGAAAAAGG
>NW_018108348.1:14590-28856 GCF_000183805.2 Loa loa | reverse complement strand
AGAAGAAACAGAACAAACGAAGAGTTAGCTTATGTCAAACTTACTTTACATAACTTTTTCTTCACTACTAACCCTTCGATAGGTTCTTCACTAAATTGATCCTCGGTAGATACAAATTAGCTGATTTAGAAAAAAGGAAGTTTCAGGTACATGCGCGTACGTAAACACCTATGTAAACATTTCCCTACACGTACAAACTATTCGTGCGTAAATCTGCGCATTACACACATTTTCGCCCCATTCAAGAAAAAAAAGTAAATAAATGGAAATGAGGAAATACACATTGAATGCAAGTGACACACACGTATAATTTTCTTCATCTTTATATAATAATTTAATCAACCAAAGAGTCTGAAGGAAAATTATCGCTCTTTTATTTTTCTGCTATGTAGCACTTATTAAGTCAATTTGATTTTGAACGGCATCCAAAAAATTATGCAAAAGTTAAGTGAATTTGAGTACCCAAATGATGAAATTATCAAATACTTATAATCGAAATTAAGGACTTGAACAAAATTAGTGCACTAAAATTTGACGATATCATGTCTATAACACTCTTTAGCAAATGGAGATTTTCTACCTAACAGATGGGACGTAACCATATTCTTCGCTACAACAAGATATCGCGACTCGGGCTTTATTGTTATTCATTTTTACTCAGTTAATTCGTTCGTCGTGGTCTCTTTCTTTGTCTTGCTTTTAATTTTTTGTTTGCAATGTTTTATAATGTGAAGACGATGAGAAGTTATGACTTATTGTGCTGAACTAGTTGAGGTGTCAGAAGGGAACAATCCGGAATCGGTTATTTCTTTATTTGAGCTACACTTAACACTGTTGTTTTCAGGAAGATGGCTTTAGTACCATCGTTGAAGAGAAACTTTAAGTCATCATCATTTGGTCGTCTCAACACATATTTAAGCTCTTTTGATCCATTTATGTGAGTATTTATTTCATCCCCCATTATGAGATCTTAATTTGCTTGATTTACTTCAACAATCTGAATTTCATTTCTTAATTTAACTGATCGAATTTCCACCTAATTTCATCTTGATTCTTTTTAATTAGTTTTATTATTTTTGGCTTTATTTTTGCCGAAAGTTTTTCAACTTACAGGTCACTTTAATTGTTTCAGTTTGACTTCGCTTATTTTAGTTTGCTTTAGTTCACTCTATTACTTTTCATTTGATGAAAGCTTAACTTCTCTTAAGTTCATTCCGGTTTATTTCATTTTATTTCTAATCGGATTTAAGTCGATTCAACTTTCTGTGATCCTCTTTATCTGTTCTTGCTTTAACTGAGTTAATTTAATTCTCATTCAATTCACTTCAGACTGTTGTTTTGTTTTTCTTTAATTTTCATATTCATCGCAGTTCATAGTCCGAAATCGATGTTTCAAGGATTGTTTCAGGAACCCTACCACCTTCACTCAACGACGGGGAGCTGTTCGAGGAAAAGCTAATTTCGTCGTGAATTTCGTCCCGCAGCAGGAAGCTTGGGTAGTTGAGCGCATGGGAAAATTTCATTCTATTTTAGATCCTGTAAGTATTTATTTGAACTTGAATACTCTGTTAAGAACTTTTAATCGAATAATTGGTTATGTAATTATCGTCATAAAAATTATTGGGCTGTGACTTTGGCAATGTAGTCCCGAAATTTTGTTTTGTTCTTTTCTTTTGTCCCGAAATTAATTTAGGCAATAAAATTTTGCAGGGATTCAATATTTTGCTACCATTTTTTGATCGTATCAAGTATGTGCAAGTACTGAAAGAGTTAGCAATTGAAGTACCACAACAAGGTGCCGTGACAAGTGATAATGTACAACTACAGATTGATGGAGTTCTCTATTTGCGAGTAGTGGATCCGTACAAAGTATGTAAAGGAGCTTTGTTTTTCTCTAATTTTCGTAAATCACGAAATGAATTTCGTTCAATGTTTCTCGATTTTACATATTTTCGTGTTCCATATTTTGAAGGCGCAAATAATATGCGATTGATGTTCATCTCAAAGCTTAATTTATGGTCAATGTAAAATTCTGGATTAACTGATTTCGTTCAGGCTTCGTATGGTGTTGAAGATCCAGAATATGCGATTACACAGCTTGCACAAACAACGATGCGTTCGGAAGTAGGCAAAATCAATCTAGATACAGTATTTAAGGAACGTGAACAACTCAATATCAATATTGTCGGTTTGTTTTAATACTGACTAATGGTGCAATTTTTGTGCTACCCATGGTTACATAGTACTGTTTTGAGTGCATTATCAGTTAGTTATTTAGTGAATGTTGTGTTTATCAGGCAATTCATAGCCGGTCAGGCGAAATGAACCAGCCATTTGTTCGGTTTGAAACTTAGGATTTAATTTAAGCTATCTACATTTCGAGCTAAAGAACCTAAAAATGATGCTTCAGGAGCTTCAGGAGTTGTGCTGAAGATTATGCATTCAAAAATTTTCACATTTTACAGAATCAATAAATAAAGCAGCTGAGCCTTGGGGATTACAATGCATGCGATATGAAATTAGTGAGTGTTTCTTTCAGTTGATCCAGACCTAGTTTTGGAGTTTTCTAATGTTGGAATCACTTCAGCATTGGCCATTTCGAGACGGATTTTGTCCAATAAATTCTTGAGTGAAATTTGTTTTGAAAGAGTTAATAAGATGATGAAGTTGTACCAAATTCCAGGGGACATGACGATGCCTATAAAAATCCAGGAAGCAATGCAGGTTCTTTTTTTTTTTTTTGTACAAGAATTTTAAAAAACTAATCTGTCTTTGTTAGGAATATATACTTCGGTGTAATACAACTCCTTTTTTTAAATGTACTCTAATTTTATTTGATCGATACAAGATATATCAACCGTGAACATTAGTGTTCGTTAACGAGTGACCCACTACTGTTGAACTGTATTATGCCGTAGTATGCTTTCGAGGATGTTTGGAAGTTTTCATTGTGTTCTTGTCATAGACAAAGAACACAGCAAGTAGAGAACATTGCAAAAGAACTATTTTTTATGAGAAAAAATAACGTGAAAGTAATAGAAGATTTTGAAGTGTATTTCAGATGCAAGTGGAAGCGGAACGGCGGAAACGGGCTGCGATTCTGGAGTCAGAAGGTAAACGTCAGGCAGCAATTAATATCGCAGAAGGTGAAAAAAGGGCGCGCATTTTAGCATCAGAAGCTTCGATGCAAGAAAAAATTAATGAAGCTAAGGGCAAGGTAGTTGATTTAATGAAACGAAGCTGTATTTCAATTTTCCTATTACTTGTTCAGGTTAAGAGGTTAAATGTGGACAAAAATACTAGCAGTAAAAGTTGTTGATATAGATAAATCATTGAATGTCAGCAGTTTCAAGACAAAACTTTAGATTTTATTTGCAAAATGCATTGCAGATTGAAATTTATTATCACCAAAACTTTCTTCCTTTTCAGTGGAGCTGCTGCAGAAAAGGACATGAGACTGCAATCTGCATCTCAACATGCCATTTTGTAGAGATTTGTAATGAACCTGTTTTCAGGCAGAAGCCATTCAGATAAATGCACAGGCTCAGGCTTTGGGCATTAAACTGGTTTCGGAATCGTTAAACAAAACAGGTGGCTACGATGCGGCGGCTTTGTCAGTGGCTGAGAAATATGTAACAGCTTTTGGACAAATAGCTAAAGATACAAATACGATAATTATACCATCTGATTTAGCTAATGCAAGCGGTATGGTTGCTCAAGCATTAACCGTTTATGGTGAATTAACAAAGAAGAGGGAACCATTCATGTGAGTCATTGGTTTAAAATTTTCAATAACCGATATGAATGTCAAAATGGCATTGTTTGATTTCGGTATTCTCGAAATTTTCACAGTTTTCCCGCAATGCAATTTTGTTTAGGTTTTCATCGAAACAAAAAGCTATTGAAAGAAAGAATGATGGAGAAAAACTTCCCTAGTTTTGGATCATATGACAGTACTTATTTCCATCAGTTATTGGAACTGTTTCCCAGTTTATAACTTCCAGGTTTGCACCACACACTGTCAAACACCCCTCTCGTATTTTCTATATTTATGTTTGAGAATAACCTAATTGAGCAAGCGCATTTCCATTTCATTACTATTTTTTTATTTTATATTGAATTGTCTTGTTCCACAAGTGCATATCATTTCATCAGTGGAGAAATTGTTAGTTTTCAAAAAGCGAGCTTTCTGTATTGAGTGATTTCAAAAACTATGAAAATCATTATCGTCTTAATTTTCTATGATGGAAAGTAGAACGCTGTTCAGGATATATCATTAAGAATGCTTAAGACCGAAAGCACAATTTACCCATTATAGGTAATTTCAGCTTAAATTGTGAGCACTCATTCCTAATTGTCTTAAAATGGTACTCTACCATATTGGACTTTTATAATGGTACTGTTGTCGTCTAGAAATTTTTAAAATAATACATCACATGTTCCCTTGTTTTTGAACGATGAAGTGTTGGAAAAGCAGTTAGCATTAAAGCGGATGATAACTATGAATTTTGTTTCTCTCAAAATGTTTTGCATGACGGGTCTATGCTTTACATCTAATTCTGTCATTTTTTTCAGTGCGGAATAAATGTTGAGCTCAGTGTGGTTTGCTACAAATTGATTCCACAAGTTTTGCGTTTCTTTCAATTTGGAATAAAGGAATCCTGTTAGCAAAGATTCATAGAACTTTCATTACAGTTTAGAATTTTTTTTTTTTAAATTTAACAATCCATCAGCTTTGTAATGGATAAGTAAATTAACATCAGGCCGTTAATGAGTAGTGAATTACGAATTATGCAGTGTAAAATCTTGTCATTTCAATGTGCTAGCATATTCTTCCTTGGTATGTCGCAGTATTTAGGCCAAAAAGACATTGTTGAAAAGTTGATATCTGTATGTGTTGATAAAATGAAAGTGCAAAATTTGCATTAACTTATACAAATTGAGAGAAATTCAAAAATTTCTGAATGAACAGTAAATAAAAGCCAATCCTGTTTCATTTTAAATACGGATATGGAAAGTACGAATGAAATCGGGTGAACGCGAAACGACGTGTTCGAATTCAGCGTATGATATTTGCTCATCACCGTCGAGATCTGCTTCTTCAATTACCTGAAAAAAAAAAAGATCAAATTTGAGGAATGTTTTTAAAAAATTCAAAGGATGAAGATGTTTATTTTAGGATGCAAACATGAAATGTATGAATGTATAAATCCGTAGTTTTTTAAATTATTTTAACCTTCCTCAGTTTAGTTCTGAATCAAATCCAATTTCAATTTTAGGAGTTCAAGGAACTGGAAAACTAACTGCTTATTAAAAGCTGAAAATGGCAATTATTTTATCTTCTTTTTAGTCTACTAACTTTTTAGTAGTCTTACCTGTTCTGATTTAATCTGTCACTAATTAATTGACAATTAGCTGACAGTTGACAGGTATCGGAAAAAGTTATTAACTGGTATTGAAAAAGAAAAAAGATATTTTCTATCTTTTTCTTCAACTGATCGGATCGGCTGACTGAGGTGATATATATAATTATTGTATGTTATCAATTTCCATAGAAAAACTGTTATTCAAAAGTTGTGAAATAGATTATTTCTTACCCTTTCAATGATAAATTCAACCTCTTCATCCGACAATTCATCACGCGTTAAACATCGGATAATTTTGCTTAAATCATCATGACCAAGTTGATCATCACCATCAAAATCTATAAAATTTTTCAAAAAAATCCATAAATTTTCATATTTCATACATTTATTGTTTTATAATTTTTTAATTTTCCATAAATTCAATTGGAACAAATTTACTTTAAAAATTACATTTCAGTCGTATATCAATCAAATTTCAATGAAATAATAAATTATTGAAAATTAAATACCATATATTCGGAATGCGTATTTCAATTTGAGCTGTAATGGTGCCATTTCACTAAAAACAGAAAACATATCCAAGAAATCATCAAATGTCAGGTTTCCAGCACCATCATCAGAAAATACTTGACAAATTCGGCGCCGAAACGGATTTTCCTTAAAAAAAATTCAAAAATTATAATATTTAGGAAATTTTCAAAGATCTTTTTTTTCCAATCAATCTATAATTTTCATCAATTTTCAAAACATTTTCCATCAAAACAACAAATAAAAGAAATAATGATAATAATAGTAATAATAATAACTCGTAATTCAGGCATTTTCTCGATTTCTTCAAAACATAATGTTATAATAGCCGGACGATTTCCTTGCATATTTGTTGGTACTTTGATCGGATTAAGTGCATAAAATCGTTTATACAAACGTATGATATCTTTTCTTGTAAAAAATGTACAATCCTAAATTATTTTCATGAAAATTTTTCCATAATATAATAAATGAGATGGAACAAAATTGATTTGATACTTATCAATTAGTAAAATCTACTCATTTAACATTCATACTAATTAGTAGTCAAACAAAAGTCATACGAAACAATTTACTGTTGCGATAAGATGGATCACTTTGCTCTGATACTCATAAATGATAGTAAAGTAAGAAGTACAAAAATTTATCACCTTTCACTTATCAGTAATAATTGACTGTATTCTTTGTGACATTTTATTGATAATATGATAGTGCGAAAAATTGAGTATTATACTTAACTATAGTACTAATCTTACATTTACATTATTATATTGCTACAAAAATTATTTATCTAATATCTATTATAAATTATAATGTAATCAGTAAAACGTGTTTTGCTGATAACAAAGTGATATAATACTTGATGTAGTACTTTGCTTTCATACTTTGCCCTGATATGATGATAAGATGGACTAATTTGCTCTAATATCCATCAATAATTAGAAGAAATAGAAAAAAAATCATCGCTAGTCACTTATCAGTAACAATTTATCAATGATATGATAATGCAAAGAATTTTGATAATTAACCTGATATTCATCGATTTGATCTCGTGTAAAAATACCACCCTTAGAGAATAAGTTTAGATCAGTAAGTGAACTACCAGTATTGCCCATAATTCATCTGCAAATAAGCTTAATTAATTAATTAGTCAATTAATTAATTAGTTAATTGACTAATTGATTAATTAAGTAAACGTTTTGGAATAAACGATATTGGAATTTGTATAAGGTAGAGCTGAACTAGCTAGTCAATCTCAACTAGCTAACTCTTATAGCTAGCTGACTTGGAAAGTAACAGCAAATGTTAGTCCTCTTTCCCTATCACCTCAAACAATCACATTTACTACACTTTCCTTCCCTCATCCATCTATCCATTTTTTACATTCTATCTTACCATCTATTCGTCTATCTCTCCGTTCATTTCATTCATTCATTTAATCAATCATTCATTCATTCACTAATTCATTCACTCATTCCTTCCTTCCTTCATTCATTCATTCATTCACTCATTCCTTTATTTACTGATCACTAATTAATTAATTCATCCACTTATTGATTCATTGATTCATTCATTCATTAATTCATTCATTAACTTATTCATTCATTTATTCCGAACTCTAATAAATTCCTTCCTCCTCCATTTCATATCTTTATCTCTTTTTTTCTCTTTCTCATTCTATTCCATTATCATTTGTGATTGAATATTTATCAAATTTCATCTGTATTCTACTTCCAATCAAATTATCGAACGAAATCATATTTTCAATGGAAAGATATATTAATCTACCGAAAGAGAAAGAGAGTGAGTGAGTAGGTGATAATGTTTTGATTAAATGTAAATTAAATTTGCTCAAATTTCCCTATACTATATCAAAAAAAAAAAAAAAAAAATGATAAGGAATATGTCATTTATAAATGATTTTCTTATGCTAATTATCGGGACTGCACGTTCAAAAATTTGAAAGAAATTTAAATCCAAATTCAAAACTTTAATCATTAGGTTTATGTAATTTATTCAATTAGCATATTTTGAAATGTTTAGACAGAGTTGGAATGGTCATACCGTATAGTTGCGTTATCATGAGATTGGTTAGTTTAATTAAAGGTCAGAGGTAAATTATTATCGAACTAGTTCGTTTAACCAATGATTAAAGGTAAAGATTAACAGTAAATGTAATGATATTGCCAGAGTGATTCATCTAATTAAAGGTTATGGGTTGCAGTTTGCTTTAAAGTTGTTATTGATCCAAAAGTTTGTTATAAAATATAACAGTAAACTGTTCTCTTAGACTTTCATAAAAAATTTAACAAAATATCTTTTGATTCATTATCATATACTACATTTCTTAAATTATATCTAATATTAATTTCATTGATTAGTTCTGAATATTTGATATATTTACTATATTTTATTTAATATTCATTTCATACATTTTAAAAACTAAACTGTACAAAGTATTTTATCTTTTCCAAAATCTATTTATTTCTAGATTTCTCGTTATAACAAATATTAAGTTATCAGCAAATACAAATATTCCCTTGACAGTATCTAATGAATTCGATCTGAAGGCAACATTTGATTAATAACAAGAGCATTTTTCATCAATTACTGAATGAAATAACTCAAACAAAAAAAAAGAAATATTCATGAAATTTAATTTTCTTCTCCCTCATGAATTTCAGGTAAAATAATATTAGAAATGATAATCGAAGCATACATATGAACAATATTTAATTGATTTTAAATTCGAATTTCAGGGGCAAAATCACTAAATATATCATTTGTTTATAAATAATACCTATTTCGTAAAATTATAAATTGATCCAAAATTTGATTGAGGAATTGCAAAAATGAAAATCACAATAATATGAAAGTTAAAAACAAAGCAAATTAAATAATGCTAATAATATAAAACTTCAATTCCGTTACAAGTTATCAGTGCAAAAGTTTAATTAATTTACATTAATAAACACTGACATTACAGGGAGTTATAATCAAATTATACTTTTTAGATCTTTAGTTAGTTCGAAAATCTCTCCCTCAAAATCAAAGTCAAAAGGGAAATTCAAATTGACAATATATACGTCATTGAAATGTGACACGTCACGTTATTTAAATGTAACGTTACATTACTTAATATATGCTACTTAAATGTAACGTTAAATAGCGTCAAAATTTAAAAATCTCTTTGTTTTTGTTTTTTAAGAAATCTGAAAAATTTTGAAAATTTGAAAATTTTTAGATTTCTTTCTAATCTAGATTGCTTTTGATCACACATGCATCTTATTTTTTAAATAATTTAAAGCAAACAAACTGCTAATGATTGCAATTATTTGTTGATACTGTAAAACAACCAATAAAAATGTTAAATTAAATTCAAAATTTTGTAATATTTTCAAGGTATTAGATTGAAAAAAAAATTACGCAAAAATGATCATTTGACATGTGAAAGGAATATCTGTAGAAATGAATAAAATCCTCGGTGAAATATATTAATGGTTGGATGTAATTTGCGTCTACATGGATGATGCAGGCTTATATTACCTAAACTATGCTAAATCCATTGATATGTGAAAGCAATATTTAATTAATAAATGGTTTTAATTAATGAATACTAAACAAGTTGGTATTTATTAATTAAATCATTAATATTTTGTCAAATTTTTTTTTTTAAATTTCATTGAAGCGAATTCGCAATTTTCCTAGTAATATTGGTTAGTTGAAGAAATTCGGCGAAAAATTGTTAAGTGATTTGCAGCTAATTCAAACTTTTAGTAACTTAGTATTTATTAATTAAAAATTTTTTTATAGGAAGCTAAAAATCATATCAGTAACTCACTCACTGGAAATCATATCAGTGATCCGCTCCCATTTGAACTAACTAATCAATATTTGATCTCTATCTTAATCAATGGTTAATGCGTACGATGGGCAAAATTTGTTTATTTTTTATATTTTATTAAGCTCCTAAATTTTCTGTTTTATCAGGAGATAATATAACACTTGGCAATTGCAAAATTGTCACTTTCGAAATTGTCAAATTGTCACTTATTGAAATTGTCAGTTATTGATCACTTACTGTGCGATAATTTGAACGCAACTAATAAGCTTACCTTTTCTGTTTACTTATCATTTTAACGGAGAAATTATCACTTGTTGATAAGCAGTTGATAATATGTTGATAAGTACCACTGATTGTTTGCAATTAAAATTTTGTTTCTTCGGATTTTATTTTCAGTTCTGCAATAGACTTTTAAAGTATACTTTTTAAGGTGATAATGTCATTTTTTACAGTTAATGTAATCATCAACGAGATATGTTTCAATTGTTCACAGAGAGGAATTAAATAGATTTACAACCAAAGAGGTAATCAAGCAGGAACTTAAAATTCTATTAACCATACATATGTATTACCTATGTAATCCTTTCCCTTTTCTTTTTTAAATTTCATTTATGTATACTTTTCATCGGTTAAAAATCGAGCACAAATTGGATTTTTCAATTGTCTATTCCATTTATTTTTCTAAATTCTTTTTTTCATTTCAATTGTTTATAGATTTATTTTTCAATTACTTACTTTAATTTAGATTTAGAATAGACAACTCTCATTTAAATATTGGTCAAATTTTTAATTATAATAACTTAATGCATATTAATTAAGTGTAAATCAGAACACTCTTCTAATTTGCCACAAACATTTACTTATTTACAGATAACTTATTAACTTATTTCCCTATCTATTTTTTGCATTTCCATTGCTTCTTTCATCGTTAATTTTTTTATATCATATTTGTGTAATCTATCAATTTCAGTGCCTTATCTGCACGGAAAAAGATCATTTACTAAACTATCAACTATGCTATACTAAACTGTACTGTATCGAATTTTAGGATACGATAATGAGCCTTTACATATTACACTGGATGCTAAACTAATTACGTCTAATTTTTATTATTTCGGTGATTTTAGTTTGGCCTAAATAATCCGTTTAGTTATATTTTCAGCCGGATTACAACAGATATACACGATTTAATATGTAAATGAGTGATAGTTAAGATGATAAACTCATATGAATCTTTTCAGTTTACATTTGATAATATTTGCAGGATATGATTAAATGAAGCAGTATTTGAAAGTGATAATAAAATTGCTGAAAATCGTAAAAAGAAAAATTTCGTTTATAAGTTGAGAAATTATTCAACAACATTTTTTACTTATTCCCATAAAATCATCTATTTGGTTAGCTCATTAGGATTGTTCAATTTTAATTCAGGAAATTTCAAATTAAACTATGCTTACTTACTATTTGCATATTTCTATATAATCCCAGATAAATCAATAGAATTGCAGGAGTAGTGTTTTTAAATAAACTAAAACAAATTTTTAGAAATTTCTTGATAAACTGAAAAGATATTGCAGTTTATTAATTAGGTGATACAAAAATAATAGGCAAAAGTTAATCAGCAAATTAATGAATGTAGTAAGTACTGATATTACAAACTATTTAAATGATCCATAAGATCCATAATGAATCATGTTCATCGAATATTATAGGCATGTTATATTCATCGAATATTCTGCAATTATCGAGAAACACGGGTTTATTCAAATGATTAATTAGTTCAGGTAATAATATAGGTGGAATGAATTTTAAAAATGTAATATAAGTTTGTATAAGAAAAAAAACGAAAATTTCAACTCGATCATCTTTTTTCTACCAATGAACAATGGAATGCAAGCAATTTCTATAACTGCTCGAGATTTCATCCGGTGGTATCGGAAGAATGTTTCTCAACCGAAGAATCACTCTCGGAAAAATGATTTGATGATTCAATCGTTGATAAAGCCAATTGTAATCATCTAATGAATCCTATGCTATAAGTATCTTTTTCATAATGTTGCATTTTAGTTGATGTGAAATTAAATGATTTCTAAATAATTCTTTATTTCTTCTTTTTTGTTTTTGATGATTTATTTTTATTGAAAGTAAACATTAGTATCAACATGTCATACTTATCGTTTACAATTATTTTCACATGAAATTTGAGATAAGAATTGGGATGGTTCAGCCATTTTCCCTCATTTTCATTTCATTCTTACACGTTATTTCCTGCAGTCATTCACGTGTTTCCATTTAGACGTGATAAATAAACGTAAGCAATAAAGGAAATGACGTGCCTGTTAGTATTATTGCTAAATCATACATTACGTAATCATTTCACGTAATAATCATTTACTATTATGAGAGATAATTTGAGTGATAATTTAAATGGGAAGTTTACGCTAATTGGGAGGGATAATTTGACAGATGTAATTGTGATTCTTTTTTTTTAGCGAAATAAAATTAGAACCAAATTTGTGCTGAAATATAATTGGATAGTGATATAGTGATATCATCAATTCATACAATCAATGGTGTTTTGTTGAATAGATGAACATACTTTGATATAATATTCTCTTTTCGTGACAGTGATTTCTTTCTTTTTATCACAGATATTATCACCGAATTGTATATTTCTATCTCTTATTCTATCATTTTTTTTTTGCTTAAAAAGTTAAAAAATTAATAATACTGACAATTCCAAACTGCAAAGCTTACAAAATTTATTTTTTTTTGCTAATATCAAATGTAATTGTTGACATTTACTTATCCAACAACGTTAATACCACTTCCTGTGATACTAT
Organism: Loa loa; assembly: GCF_000183805.2. Lineage (NCBI taxonomy): Eukaryota > Metazoa > Nematoda > Chromadorea > Rhabditida > Onchocercidae > Loa > Loa loa. Next base: position 16,275 of record NW_018108348.1, on the reverse strand, counting down.
AATACTGATATTGCTGTGATACTATATCAGATAAGTAAAATGTATGAGGTAAGGAGTTGTTTACTATGCAGATTTATTTTCAATCATAAATAGATAGCATATTATGATTTTATTTGACTGGAATGATGGAAAGTACGAAACGAACTTTTAATAAATGTACAAATGGAACATTTCATTGCAAGTTCCCAAACCGGATTTTAATAATCGGATTTCAGTAAGCTATCATTGCGCTCTCTTGAAAGATATGAATATCAGGTAGTTGGGATATCGTTTTCGGAAGAATCAAATAAAGAAAGTAGAACAAAGTGACAAGAATATCATTTCCTTCAACTAGGAAGAATAGAATTGTGGTCAATAAAAGTATCCGATCCTCATTACTTCTGATTATTCATCAACGGATAATTGTAATTGATGGGAAAATTTCCGATTCTTTTTTTTTCTTCCTATTTACGATGGCAATTATATTTTCTAATTTGTATTGAATAATACATTTTAATCAAAATTTTTCGAGTTTTATTTCTATGTTTTTGAAATATGTCTAAAATGTTAAATGTAAATTATACAAATTTTGAATGCTTTTTTGCTTTCTATTAATTAGACCATAATGCCTATTGATGTTTAAATGAAATTTAAAGGAATAAATTTGAAGTTTGAGTTTTCAACTGATTTCTCCAACATTTCAAGAAATTCTTAAGATTTGCCTACAGAAGCTTTATATTATGGAAATAATTAGTTAAAATAACGAATAACATTAAAGGAGAGATGATTTTGGTTTATATTCAAAAGAATTCATAAATTTTTGCTTCATTTCTCGCACTGTATTATCACGAGTGGTTGATGATATGTGATTATCAAATAATCAATAAGCATTGTTATCAAAATGTCAATAATAATCATATATATATATATATAATGTTCATCTAGTACAAGATAGTTTAACGACTACAATTCAAGCCTAATCATTATTAACCATTATTGCTTCATTTGATAATTGATAATAGTCGTTTGGTGTATGTTTGAGATGAAAAGAATATATCAATTAATCATTTCCTCTTTGAATAAATTATCATTTGGGCAATGGAATGAGAGATGTCATACATATTTATGGTTGAAAAAGTGAATTCATGTGATTTATGTCACTCTCTAATTTGTTGCAATGACAATGGTTGACGATTTTAATGAATTTATTTCCAAGCGGGAATTTTACATCCTTTCATTCCGATATCATTCATTTTCATTTCTCTTGATTTATCATTTATATCATCAGTGGAATTTTCATCTGAAATAGTTCGTTGAATTGAAAATTCTATAAATTACATCAATTTTTGCTTCTTTTTTTTTAAAAAAAAGAAAAATGAATGAACTGTGAGTAATCGTCATAAATTACTAAAAATAAATATTGATATTTGTCTAGTCATAATTTTAACTGCTACTTAATTTCATATTTTCTGTAGCATTTTAATTTTCAACTAAACTAGTATTGGGGATATATGATATTAAAGCGTTATTTGATTAATGATATAACAGTATGCCCAAGTTTCATTATTATTATTATTATTATTATTATTATTATTATTATTATTATTATTATTATTATTATTATTATTATTATTATTATTATTATTATTATTATATTATTATTATTATTATTATTATTATTATTATTATTATTATTATTATTATTA
>NW_018108348.1:3267-14299 GCF_000183805.2 Loa loa | reverse complement strand
TTTTTTTTATGACGAGTGGATTGCATTTTTTTAATCCTCTTTTAGCGCTTATCAATATTTTTCACATTTTTAATCTTTTTCTCCTTTTTTTCATTTTTTTCTTTTTCATGTTTAAGTCAATAAAAGGAAAAAATCAATAAAGTTAAAACAAAAATAAATTTTATTCTAAAAATGTTAGGACCTTCTTTTTCTTTCTTATACTTACAATTCTTTTTTATATTTAGATTAATATGAATGTATTTCATTAATCAAATTATCCAAAACTTGGATCAGATAGATGAATGAATCCTTAACAATATCTCTATAGCATACATTTGTATTATTAAACAACATCGACCAAGTTCTAGGTAGTAATTTGAAATATACAAGATTAATCCAGATTGAATATAAAATGTAAATCCTAAAATGAATATTAATATATTTGTTCATATTAAGCGATAATAAAGTCTTTTTTAATAAAAATAAAAAATAAAATGAAAAACGAAACCAGTGATAGGAAATTGTAATGATGACATAATAATTGTTGATTAAAAATGAAATAATCGGATTTTTATGCTCATTTCATTTTTGCTTTTTATTTTTATTTTTGTTTCTGTTTTTCAACAAATTTTATTTTTGGTCGAAATTTAAATATAATCCAAAATCAATTTGTGTTTGTTGTTGTCAGTGTGAAAAAGAAAAAGGAAAATTTGTTAAAAAAAAGTGAAATGATTTCTAGTCTTTTATTTATCACAACTTTGGAGACAATTTTTTCTTTAATTTCTTTTTCAAAATTACATTTTTTTCATTTTGTTTTCAAGAATTCGGCAATATAATTGTAAAATTACAGTTAATAATGATAATCATTGTCATCAAACGGTTAATAAAAGATGAAGAATCAGTGTGATTAAGAGTTTATTAAATGGTTCAGTTATAAAATGACAAGTTTTCTTATAATAACAATTCATAAATTATGAAATTCCATCTTATCATACAAAACAAAGAGAAAATGTTGACTTCAATTACAGGAAAATTTAACTTTTAACTTTTATTTGATAATTTTTGCCATAAAGAATTCATTTTCTTTTCCAATACGGCATTCAACATTTTTGAAATATTTTCCACTTATTTTTCAATTCTCTTTAATTTTTTTCCTCAAAAATTCCCTCTTACTATTAATTAGTAGCCATCAGTACTTCGATACAGTTTAATAATTAGCTATATATGAAAAAAATTTAATTAATTTACGTGTGCAAAGGAATAATGCTAGTTTTAATTGGAACATAGTTTTATTCCCAATTTTCTTACAAAAATAACTTCCTGAATTGCTCATATTGGGGGGAAAAAATATTTGTTAGATATTTGTTAATTAAATTTCTTTCGTTTTATTTTTAATTTTTTATTCCCATTTTTATTCTTTTTATTTTATTTTTCTTTCAAATCATTATCATTTTTCCTGTGTTTCCTTTTTGTTTATCAAATGTTTGTCAAATGTCAATCATTTATAATTTTGCTAATGCTATTGCTTTTTTCATGATTTGTCAAAAATTTGATTTTTGTTACACAAAATAAAGTGCGAAATGAGGAGGTTAATTTTATTTTCTACATATTATCCATAATTATTTACTCAAGTTAAGTAAAATGTTTAAAACATATAAATTATATTTAAGGAAATCACTTTATTGTATCCGTGCAAAAAAAAAACATAAAACAAAAAATGTCATACGGATATGACAGCATATGTTGACAATTGCTGATAACAGGGTTACATACTATATTATCGTATATATTCATAAATATTTGCATGAAAAATTTTTTGTAATTTTTTCGGATAGTAATAACAATAACGAATAAATTTTAAGGAAAAATCTTTATAGTTTAGTTTTCATTTTATACTATGATTTGAATATCGTTAGGTAAAAAAGAAAGGAAAAACATGAATTAATTGGAAATGAATTTCATTTTCTTTTTTTTTTTCAACAAGATTTGTAACGTACGTACGTAATATAATTTTATGAAGAATTTCTAATATTCGTACATGATATATTTTTTTATGAAAATTATTTGAATATTACTAAGTAAACGTGAATGAATCATAATGAATTTCATTTTGATATTTCATTTCTTCTTTTTTTTTCCTTCTCCAGTAAATATAAATGATAACATTAATGAACGGAAGCTTTCGATGTTTTCTTTTTTTCTTTATTTCTTTTCTAATAGATAGTCTTTTTTTTAATATGCATTTCATGAAAAGAAGCAAGAAATGTAAAATGCAAAATAATTCGCAGAAAAAAGAAGAAAAAAATAATTCTGACAATTAATATAAAATTATATTTTAAGGAATAAATTGAAATTATTGATAGAAAAAGAAAGAATTCATATAATCATTGAATCAAATATTCTTTTCATTGCACAAAAATAATTTCAAAAAAGTGTATTTGTGCATGTGTGTGTATGTATATGTTTAAGTGCTTGTGTGTACATGCCACGGTGAGCATTTGTATATATGTGCGGGAAGCGCATTTATATGTGTCCATGTGTAGGTACGCGTGTATATGTGTATGTAATGTATGTTATGTGTGTGTGTGTATGTGTGTCGCTGAAAATTTACTGCATTTTTCGTGAATCAGAGGTTAATTTGTAATTTAAATGTCAGATGTGACCACTTAACTTGTTCGCTCGCTTCTACTTCACCCTTGACCTTAAACCACCTGTTCATAATAAGTTAAACGATAATGTTATAATGTTATCTCCTTAATGTAACTTTTGAATTCCTTATCGTTGTTTGTCCAATGCGGTAGTATAGATAGCAGCGATAACATCCAACTCTATTCTTCATTATTGAATAATTTATATTCTATTCCTACTGCTATTACTAATAGTGTGTTTCATTTATATAATGAAGATAAAATAATGGCTCAAATTCTTTGGTGTAACCCTTCTCTCTTCCCCCAGTGTTTTCCTTCTTTTTTATTCTTTAGAGAGGTAGTGAGAGGGAATGACAAATTTATAATACAGACAAGTACACTTCTCCGATAGATGAATTCGAATAATAATATCAAAAATAAAAATTATTCAAACATTATTGAAATTCTTAAATATCTTTCAGAACTTTACTATTGATTGAAAATTTGTATGTATCATTGCAAATATTTGTTCGTTGCAATTTTAGAAAAATTTCCTTTCATTGGAAAATGCTAAAAAATTTCATGCTATTTATCCATAAAAATGACAAAAAAAGAAAATTATATGTGTAAGAACAGAAACTAGCTAACTACTTTTGAATTATGTCATTGTTAAGCTCATGTAGATAGCGTCTCCATGTTATATAACCTATAGTCGTCATTTTCAAATTTACATAATATACAGCTTTGTATCATTGGTGAAAATAATAAGTTAACAAGTATCCCTAACTGACGTGTATTTTGATCGTTAAATTTGAATAACAACTATTTTTCAACAGGGAGAAAAGAATAAAATAAAAAAATTTAATTCACAGCAATCTTTTTGCCACTTTTCTTTCTCGGATCTTTCTTTTCATTTGCAGCATGGACTGACATGAAATTACATCCTTATTAATTGTATGTTAATTTATGATGTGATGTATACTAAGCGATCATGTGTAAATGCGTGCTAACAGGTAATAGATATGATTGCGCATTAAATTGTGGGCGCATTTGTAACATGTCTAAAAGAAAAAAAATTTCGAATTTATTTTAAAGTACAATTAGTTTAAACCCATGTCCTCTAGTTCCCGAATCACTCAATTATGAAAAAAGCGAAATGCCACCGAATGCCAGAATAGTCTTGGGATGTTTATGTTTGTTTACGTTCCGGTCGTAGCAAAGGGAGGGAAAATCGTTTTAGTTTTGGGAGCAAAGAGCGGGTCAGGTCAAGGGTCACACATGGCAGCCATTTCATATCAGTTTCTTTTAGTCGCTAAAAGGTGAAAAAGTGAAAAGTTTGATAGGCTAAGAAATTTTCGAATTCATTTTCCAATAATTTCCCTTTGGGGATAAATATCCGGAAGTAAACGAGCTTCAGAAAAGGGAAAATATGTTTAAACATTGTTCCGAGAAACTTTTTTGCAAACTTACATACTCATTTATGATTTCCTTTTAGCAAAGCTATTGGTAGTGATGAAAAAAGTGATCAGTTTTTTCTTTTGATTACAATTGTGCTCAATAATCCAGAACGATTATTGTTAATGAAACATTCCAGTAAATGATTTTACAGAATTATTTTGTCCGATCGACGCTGATAAAACAGTACTTCAACTAGTAATTCGGCGAAAATAGTTGATGTCACTGGTACTAATAAAAGGTTTCTTCGACTGACAATATTGACAACATGACGCATTTGATCAAAAGGAAATTGTTAATTTGGTTAATTAATTAATGAGGCTCTTTTACATTTACATTTTTCATTTCATACTAATTGGTACTACGCGATAATTTTAAGCCTCACGTTTTCTTTTTCTTTTTCCCGACGTAATTGACGTTAGCAACAAATCTTGTCATAATAATTTATTTGTGTATTTGTACAGGTTTCATTTACTGATGTAATTCAACACAAAGGCTAATGTCGAAGCGTTCATTCATTTTCGGAGCCCGAGAAGATGAAGCATAAAGTATTATGCAGACGCAAGAATGCCTACGGTTGGACGCTTCGTTATCACTCTGTTATTATTAGGTGCAGCAGCGCATATTTTTCTAGGTGGTGACTTATCATTTATCAGTGATTATCACATTTGGAAACCAATAGTTGAAAACAATAAACAAGAAATTATTCTGATGCATGATACCAACAATAACAGTGATCGAGATTCCAACGGAATTCCATCAAATGACGAAAGAAAATTCCATTTAATTAGTGTTGCTCCATTTGCTAATTCAGTCAGTATTCCTTCAAAATTTTATAAGCTCTTCACTAATGGTTTACTGTACAGTAATTTAACTACTGTTTACCCAACAATAAATGCATCCATCATCAATAGTTCAACAAATGATGAGCCAACAGAAATATACACGAAAAATGCGTACTTCTCGAAAACCGATGAGAATATCCATAATACCGTGTTAAACACTACTGCAGGTTAGTTATTATAATATTATTTTTATAATTGGGTAGTTTTATATGGAGTTTCATAAAGCACTTTGTCAGTCTTAGTTCATACATCTATCTGAAAACTGTTTGATGCACTTTTCTTAGATGGTGTTAATGGTAGAGTAATTCTTAAAATAATTGTAATTCCTGAAATAATTCGAAATCGGAAGCACGGAAATCCGTAAGTAAGAATTTTACTCGTAAACTTAGATGGTGCTAAGGAGGGTAAACGACAATAGTTTTATTATTTCAGGGCGAATTATTTTAGGAATTGTAAATGTTTCATTTTCAGGTTCCCAATCTTCCGGGCGACTATTTGGTAATAAAACATTATCAACATGTAAGCTTATTTCGGGCCTGCAAATGGAGCGGCAAAATCTTAGCTTGGTGGATTGTCCCATAATACCACCTGGTTTGGTTGGTCCAATAAAAGTATGGTATGATGAGCCGACATTTGAAGAAATTGAGCGATTAAACCCATATTTGGAACTTGGTGGCCATGGAAAACCTGGAAGTTGCCTATCACGACATAGGGTTGCTATTATCGTGCCTTACAGGTTCACTTTTAAATACAGTATCTATTTCATTTTACACATACATAATGGAGTATTCGTCAGAAAAATTCAGTTTTGGGCAGAAGTGAGATTAATATTTGTCCGAGATCATTTATTTAGTGTGAACAAAACTGGAAATTCTCTCTATAATTTATAAATTCGTCATTGACTCACTGTACAATAATTATCCAGTTTCACTTAGTTTAACTTTCGTATGCCATTTGCAGCGAAAATAGCAACAAATAGTCTTGATATGAAAATTTATTGAAGGATTTTTCTGACAAATAAGTTGTACTTGAGCCTCCTTATTAGCATAGTTATCATAACACCTTATTTTTTACCACATCACAAAAAAAAAAAAATACATCTTGCGCTTATTCCCTTCCTCTCGAACTTCGTTCTTTCTACTGGAGTAATTTTCCACATTATAGTTTCAGTGTGGCCTGCGGGGCATTTATTGAGTCAGCTCAATATGTCACACATATTTTAGAGATCGAGAAGCTCATTTACGTATCCTGTTGCACAATCTTCATTCATTGCTTACTAAACAGCAACTTGATTATGCCATTTTTGTCATCGAACAACATGAGAATGAAACATTCAATCGTGCTAAGTTGATGAATGTTGGATATACGGAAGCGATGAAACTTTACGATTGGCAGTGTTTCATATTTCACGATGTTGATTTGTTGGCAGAAGATGATCGTAACATTTATTCCTGTCCCGATCAGCCAAGGCATATGAGTGTTGCGATCAACAAATTTAAATACAGGTTTATTTTTACAAGTGAGAATAGATGAACTGAACGGGATTTTTTGTCTGTTGATGGTGTAATCCTCTTTGAGAAGTGTCTCATACGTTTATACGCAAATGCAACCGGAAGAAAGGCCGTGCTGTATAATTGAAAAAGGTTTAGTAATATGAACTGATTTTAGTGGAATTATTCCAACTTCCTATTGCACTGTATTCGATCTAAATTGTTAAATTAGCGGGTTTGCTTTTTTGTAATATTTATTTGGACAATTGATTTATTTTCTAAGATTCAGTTCTTCCATCGGTTGTCTTATCTTTCGGGGTTGTTCTGACTATATTTTTATGTGTACTTTATAAAATTTTAATTCCTTTATCGATTTTAATTATGGGACATGAAAAAAGCCAGTAAACGATGTCTATTCTTGAATAATATATTTTACAGTCCCATATGATTGACATTGCAGGAACTAATTACTCATTGCAGGTTACCTTACGGGTCAATATTTGGAGGTGTAAGTGCTATTAGAACAGAACAGTTCCTAAAAATGAATGGCTTTTCTAACAGTTATTGGGGATGGGGTGGCGAAGATGATGATCTCTCAATACGGTGAGGAAGAAATTCTGAATTGTTCTAAAAATGTACTAAAAGAAAAATAAAATATTCTTGTTTGCGTTAGCTGGATGGCAGTAAGATAACATTGCAGGAACTTGACATTCTGATGTTAAAACAGATAGAGGGAAGCAATCCGGAAGCCTTACAAATCAAATCAAGTTCATTTGTAAATCATTTTTTAACAAATGTTTGCTCCTCAGAGTAACTTCTCTTGGTTACAAAATAATGCGATATCCGTTGGAAATTGCTCGTTACCAAATGGTTAAACATGAGTCAGAAACGAAAAATCCCATTAATAGGTTAATTTCTTCACTCTTTATGTACTGCATTTTTGATGGCATAATAAATAAATATATGTATATGATGAACTTGAAGAATTCTGTTTGTTCTTAGAAAAATATTCTATTTAATGTTAGGAATTTCAGTGTCAAAACTATCTCGAGAAAGAAATTGATTTTAGATGTCGTTATGACTTATTGGCTAAAACAAAGGTGCGACAACAAATGGATGGTATTTCATCATTAAAATATGAATGTTACGATTTGCATTTTTTGCCGCTGTTTACACATATTAAAGTGAAATTATTCGAACAGGAGTCGAAAGCACAATTACGAGAAGAAGGCTTCAAGAAATGTTGATCTTTGTCCAAATGACGAGCGACTGTGTGTCCAGAAACCTAAGGAGGTATGCTCAAATCGGTTTTAAATTTTTAAAATTCGGTCAATTTTATTTCCCACCTGTTATTCTTATTTGTTATGATGCGGAACAAGTTTTGTTTTTTGTTTGTTTGTTTTTTAATCTGAACATTTCTTGAAAATGTTATACCGATATGCCGTTTTTGTTGAACAGATGTATATCTATTTTAGGTTTGACATTTGAAATCTAAAATTCGGATTTTTATGTGATTTTGGATCTTCCGGGAATTCATTGTATTCTTCGTTGTGTTTCTTTTTATGGAACAATTTTTTTTTTCGAGATTTCGTTAGAATGTCATGCTATCAAATAACAATGAAAATAATTTCAATATGACAACCCTTTAGTTTTTAATTTTATTCATAGGGATGGTATTATTGGATTATTTGTATTTATTACTTTCTATGTGCCCGTCTTTTTTTTTTTGTATTCATTCTAGAATAGATTACACTAAAAACTTTAGGCTTATACTCTTTCTTTTATTTTCTTCCTGCTGTATTGCTTCATATTCAAATTTTTCCATATCTATGAAGATGAAATCATGACTATCCGCAACAAATCAACTGATTCGAATATGGAATAACACTACAAATGGCATCGTGTTATCTGCATGGATTGAAGCAACGAATGATGCAATGAAAATTATTGTTATTAAAGAATGAATGTTCATCATAGCAACTGTATATTGTACAATGGAGAACATCTAATTGGATATAGCCTTACGTGAGCTTTTTCAAGAGCTCAGTTACTACAGTGAAGTCACTTATCACTTTATTCAGTTCGTTTTCTGGTTAAAACAATCGATGGCAGTTAGAATCTTCACCTATTTCATATATGAGAGTGAACAATCTGTTTGTTTATTAAAAATTTATCTTGATTAAATACTCAATAAAGGCTGAAAGCTGAGTAGACGGATGATATCCCCTTCTAGCTTTTCACTTATTTTCCACTTATTAACACACTGTGCTAGCTGTATATTGTATGTAGTTTTTCTACATCGTTCCATTGTCACTTCCATTAACGTAATTAAAAAAACTCATCCATAAAATGTTACTTTCCGGAATCACTCTTCCTCTCCCTTTTTCTTTATGTTTAAGCAGGTCACAATGTATGATTCTTGCTCACTGATTTATGCCTTTCATTGTCATTTACTATAACAGAAATATGTAGAATGTTGGTGATTGAAAGGGAAGGAGCGATAAAGTTGGATATGCTAATCAAGTGGATCTTTGATTTTTGAGTAAAAATTTAATCGGTAAAGCGGTGAATTATTCCATTATCCTTATTAATGTTTCGTTTCCTTACTTCCACAGAAATTTCAGCAGTGATTGACAATTCAATAAATCGGGCAACTTTAAAATAGTCAGGATATTGCGTGGATTATGTAATTTTTATTAATGGCAGGTTTCTAAAGCAATTATTGTATGCATCCCATTTCTATGATAACGAAATCCAGGTTCCGCATCGAGATGAGGACGATGAATGATGTTTGAGGACTGAGAGAGCAGGTGAAGGTCGAGCTGTTGTGAAGGCATAGAAATTTAGTGAACCCAAATTCTTCTATTCTCCCTAACCTTTGTGTTACCGTAACGAAAGGGACACATATATTTCAATAAAAGTTAGAAAGGGGACTATGTCAATAGTTAATAGAATTTGGAGGATAAGAATAGATTTGTTAATCTTTAAATTGTTAAAAGGTTGGGTACTATCAAATACTACAGGTTTAACTTCACTCCTATTCCTCCTTGTCAGGTGACATTTTTGTAAGAAATTCACGCAAATCAAATTTGACTGGTCCCTTAATCTATAAATTGCCATTTCCTTTCTCATATATCTTCGTCTTTTAATCTAAAAAAAGTCTAGTCAAAGTTCATTGTCATTTAAAGACGCAGAAGAGGATGAAATCAGATTTGCGTTTTATTTTCCGAAACACTCTGCCAATAATTACTTGCTTTTAATGTTTCATTGATGACACTTATAAGTAGCATCTCATCACTTACTCATTTATCAAATAATGAAGTTGGCTTTAACAAAAACGGAAATCATTGGTCAATTTAGACATCTCTTAAAATATCTGCACATTTCATCCTTTTTATTTGAATAGGTATATCGCCAATCTCGTAATTGAAAGAAAGAAAAGTATTTTTACAACAAATAAAATTCTTTCCCAAATCTTCACTGTTAGAAATTCTGTCTTTCATATTTCCAATTTGTTTTGCTCTCTTACCCATGGAATTTTATCAATAATTTGTGTGACATTAAATTTTGGCATGCACAAAATCCTCTTGACTTTGAAAGAATTGGCATGCACAAAATTTTCTTGACTTTGAAAGAATGCAATCCCTTCGCTGTTAGGATTCCTCACTGTGAAGTCATCCCGCATTACGCCGATTAGCTGAGTTGAAGACGTTGAGATAAAAATTTTAATTTATAGCACTTGTATACGTACCCAACATTCACGAAACCATCAGGGAATTACGCTAATAAACTTGGCGAGGAGAGAACATGCTTTCTACGTGTATGAAGAAACTGAGACTAACTAATTACAGGGCCAGAATTTAATGCGAACTAACGCCATTAACCCAGCCACCACTACTATTATACCATTGCTCCAATACAGACAAAATCTTTACAGTAGCTAGCCTTTTTCGATAACTATTTTGAAAACTAATTTCCCAACGTCATCCAAAATTTCAGTGAACTTTACATAAGTCTTACAGAAACGTTTAAAAAAACATCACACCCTCAAGGTGAAACAAAATTTCAAATTTTAAAACGCTACATAATTCAGCGGTAATTACCATCTCTACATGAATTCCCTTTTGATATATCCCCACAAAAACATTTATTTTTACTCAGTGGTAGAATAGAACAGAAAAATGCGAACTTTCATAAAGGTAAGTATAAAGAGATCTTTTATTCGATCTGGGAAAACGACATGATATAATCTTACAAAACAGCAAAAAATTTATTGACGAGAAAACAAAATCGCAAAATAAAACAATAACAGTTAAATCAAACATGATGATGGAAATTGTTAAATATTCCCAGAAGTGGAGGAATGTTATCAAAATATACAGCAAATCAAAATTTTTATCAAAATATGTATAGTATCTCAAAATTATCAAAATGCGCACAGTAAAAGAGTGGACATAATCAACGTCGCAAGAAAGACATAAATGAACAACAAATAACAAACTGAGCTGACTGAAAACGGAATAAAAAGCGTCTCCCGAGATTTACTGAGCCTAAGAAAATTTATTGGGAATATTGAGATTTACTGAGATTAAATGTGATTCCTAAAATAAATTCAGTGAAAATGCGGAACAATAAC
>NW_018108348.1:0-2898 GCF_000183805.2 Loa loa | reverse complement strand
CGATATATCCCCACAAAACATTTATTTTTACTCAGTGGTAGAATAGAACAGAAAAATGCGAACTTTCATAAAGGTAAGTATAAAGAGATCTTTTATTCGATCTGGGAAAACGACATGATATAATCTTACAAAACAGCAAAAAATTTATTGACGAGAAAACAAAATCGCAAAATAAAACAATAACAGTTAAATCAAACATGATGATGGAAATTGTTAAATATTCCCAGAAGTGGAGGAATGTTATCAAAATATACAGCAAATCAAAATTTTTATCAAAATATGTATAGTATCTCAAAATTATCAAAATGCGCACAGTAAAAGAGTGGACATAATCAACGTCGCAAGAAAGACATAAATGAACAACAAATAACAAACTGAGCTGACTGAAAACGGAATAAAAGCGTCTCCCGAGATTTACTGAGCCTAAGAAAATTTATTGGGAATATTGAGATTTACTGAGATTAAATGTGATTCCTAAATAAATTCAGTGAAAATGCGGAACAATAACATTAAATGTTAGTATTTTTTAAAAGTTCGGTTAATATAAACAGAAGAAAAAGTGCAGTAATTGATTCTGATGGTATTCAAGCATTGAATCGTACGGCCTCTAACGGTTTACTAATGTAGCTTAGTTGATTATTTAATTCGATCAAATCTTTTTCAACGCCACTACCATTATCGGAATTTTCGGACTCATCACCGCTAAAAATCATGCAAATTTTGGCTAATCAACATGTATAATACGAAACAAAAGAGTTTTCACGAAATCTTTAGCATAAAAATGGCTTTTCATTGGGAAATGAAAAGAGTTTGTTAATTTCTTGACTCTGATAGACCGAAATTATAAAAATTAAAACTTACTACATAGCTATGTAATTACAACGGCCACGTTTCGCCATGCGCGCAGCTATCATCACAGGACATGGAAGTGAGACAGCCATATTTACAATTTGGAAATTGTATGCAAGTGCGTGCACAATACCTTGCATTACATCTGCCTCCATTCCCGAAGTATCAAACAACAATGTATATCGTGGCGTTTTTGTAGTACCCTAAAAAATTCAAAATTCAATTGGTTATTGAAGAGATATCTCTAGTACCACTCAATTATCTTTGGTGCGACTTTGACCGAGAGGGCAAGAGCAAGTCTAAAAAACAAGATTGGGATCAAGAAGCCTGTTTTATTTAACATTTTCTCATTTTTAACTTTAGATTTTTAAAATAAAATGAAAAAGCTTCTAACAAACCTGCGCTGCAGAATGCGAATTCAAATAAAATTCGTTTAGGACGGGATTTACCACGTGCTTATCGACAATAGTTCCTGGTTTGATGTTTTGTTCTACTGCTCGTTCCTGCTTACGAATATTCTACAAAATATTGTGCTCAGAATTAAAAGAAGATTACTGGGATAGAATAAAATGGCATACCCAGATTACCAACATATGACATCTTCAATTCATTCAGAGGACAAAAAATCCCCAAATCAAATTCCCAACTGTAACTTGAACAGCGCACACAGCAGTGATGCCTTCTATAATTAATAATCCGATCCTCTGAAGAACATTTTAGTTAATCACGGAAACTTTAATTTCAATGAAATGTCCACCTAACCTTTCTATAAATGCGCAAGCTGTGCATTTTTGTGAGTACAATGAAAGTGATGTGAGGACGGAAGCCAGGACCGCCAACCATCTGGCATGCCTTTTTGATTTGCTCTACTTCGGTGTTCATCACCTGAAAAAGAATTATAAAGCAGAACTCCTTCATTAATATGTATATACCGAGAAACTACCAATGAGCATATTTTTAAAATTTGACCTAAATATTGCGAGTAAATCAGTAGTCTCAAACTTAAAATTATTTAGAAATACAACAAAAAAACAACAAAAATGAAAAACTTACATATTTGTATTGTCCAGTGGATATGCCATCCCGAATAACGAACAAATGCTTCGGCGGCTCCCCACGATTTGCATTGAAATAACGCAATATATCTGAGAATATCTGTTGTATCGTATCGTCTGTCAGCTGAAAATTATATGTATAAAATATATCAATGATAAAAGCAGTGCCAACATACAAACAAGCTATAATTGCCATAATTTACGGTGGCTGATACAAAGTTCACATATACCATATAGTTCCATATGTTTGTTCATCTCACTGTTTAAATTGAACATTACCGTATGCCTCAGATTGAGACTAAACTCAGAATAAAATAATCAATAAATAATATCGACTGCTACCAAACGGTAGATAATATCAAGCATACCTCTTCCACCTCTGCCTTGCCGTAGCGATATCCGCCAATGAAATCTAATGGATGTTTTTTTATGTTTGCTGAATACTGGAAAGAAAAATCTCGAAGCATGTTAATATTCCGGAAATCAGGAACGAAGTGATTAAAATATCAAGTACTTTTCAATCTTGAAAAAGCAAAGTGAGAATCAAAAATTTCACCTAAAAAGACCTGAAAGACTGTTACTTACACCAATGACTGATGGAACACGGCTTCGATCCTTTCTAGGTACAGCAAAATAAGGGTGCGCAATATCCAGACCCACAATGAGAAGTCCGGTTTTCGTCAGCCATCGGTCACAGCTAAAATGTCATACATTGCTTCAAAAATAGGAAAGGTTGTTTCCAATGAAAATTTCCAAAAACCATTGCGAAAAAGGAAGAGCAAAAAGAAAGCAATCACTTAGTCTCAAGATGAACCGAATAATTCAGTCCTCCCAGTTTAATGTTCGTTTTATTGACGATATTATCAAGTGTTTGACGTTTGTTTTGTGTGGTCACCGACAATGCAGTTGATGCTTTTAAATCCTGCGTAACAACTTGCTCTTGTGACTCGATATATTTTATATGTGCTGAAAAATTCCACCACTGTACAAAGAT
>NW_018108347.1:124449-138715 GCF_000183805.2 Loa loa | reverse complement strand
GAATAGCAGATTAAAATTAAGTTAATGATAAAATTGGAATAAAAATTCTAAACCAAATTAATAATTTACTTTGCAGTAATAATTTTTTTTTTTAAAAAAAGCAAAGGAATATAAAAAAGGAAAACATTGTTAAACGGATATTGCTTTTTTCATTTTTTATATCAATTAAACAGAAAAGTTTAATTGGAAAAAATCTTTCGAAATTTAACCGTAAACGATTTCAATTAATTACGTACAATTTATTTAATTCTGGTTTTTTGTTTTCCTGTACATTTAAATCAAGTAATACTATTATTATGATGCAATTATTAATTTTATTATTACCTTAATTTTAATCTAATATTCTAAGGCTATCATTAATTTACTATACTCTATTATTCCAAAATTGTTATTAATTTAATTTTAATTAATTAAATTTTAATTTTCGAAAAATCTGGATAAGAAAACTGAGAGAAAATGAATGAAAAATTATGGTTTAACCATATATAATAGGAAAATTACCATACATATTTGACCTATTTCCACTATTTTAATTACCTTTTTGATATAAACTTCAATTCCAAATATACGTAGCGTTAACATTCATATAACTTATCAAATGTTTTTTAATATTGTAAATAATCTAATTTTTTATTTTATTATAATAAAATTTCAACAAAGCAAAGAGATATAGTTATATGATTAATTAAAATATGGTTAATTAAATTCCTTATCATAATTGGCTGCTTTTTTTTCTTTTATTTTATTATTATTATTATTAATTTCACCGAAATTCTCATTTCTTTCATATTGTAATAGTTAAATTACTCCGATTAATCGAACAATTTTTTTTTCCTTTTCAGCTTAAATATTTATCAAAAATTTTTATTTACATATTTTTTTTGTGATTAGAATTAGATTTTAATATTTTGTGTAAATTTTGTAAATGCAACAATTTCTAAGATATATTTTTTCTTTTATATTTAAACTTTGTTTATGAAATGTTCCTTGTCCTGTTTTTAAATTTTAAGCGAAACAAAAACAAAAGAAATGGAAATCTTTTCTTCTTTTTTTTTCTGTTTTAATGATACCATTGTAGTTTTATTTGGTATATCAAAGATTGTCCAAACAAACCTGATCAGTATTTGAATAATCCGGAAAGAAAAAAAAACGGAAATGTTAAATTATCAAAGTATTTATTCCATTTTAATTCATTAGAAAATAATGATTACTGATCTTTTTCATGAATATATACTATACACGTAATTGTTACTATTCCATAGTTCTTTCGATTTTAATCTTTTTATTGTAATTTATTTTATTTCATTATATTTAAATTCCGTTCTATTCTTATTTTATCCTATCCTATCCCAATTTTCCACTTCATTTCATTTCATTTTTAAGAACAAACTTTATTTCATATTCGGGATAATTCTAAGCGAAATTTTTTGAAAAAAATTCAAATGAAAAAAAAAGGAATTAAATTTTAATTGTCAAATTGCATTTTTCCATTCTTTGAATTTCACGTGCTAAAGTTGAATTATTTGCAAAAATTATGCGATTAAATTGGATAAAAATTTGAATTATTTGTAACAAGGAATAAATTATTGCATATTTATATTATGAATAAATCAGTATATTGATTCACTGTTAAATGAAAAAGGAATAAAAATAGGAATAGAGAAAATATGAACTTGAATAAACTAATTAAATAATTATTGTTTGACAGTAGTAGGATGAAATAATATTAAGGATAGGATGGAATAAAATGAAATGTTATCATTTATTGATAAATTTTTGTTGCAATGATAAAAATCATTCCATTTCAAAACTCTTTTGTTATTAATTACTTTTTTTTTTTCTTAATTATAATCATTCCAGTTGTCCTGTCCTCAATTAAGAAAAAAAAAAGAAAAAAGAAAAACAAAGAACAAACGAACAAAAACATTGTTACTATTTCCTCCATTTCTTGTTTATTTTGTTTATCATTTTTAATTTTTGCGTTTATTTTGGAATTTAATCGGTAAATAAATATTTATTTTATATTTTATAGTATATTCGTTTTTTTTTTTTATTTCAATATTTCATATTTTATACTATATTCATCTTAGTGAAAATAAAACAAATTTCATCTTTATAATCATGCCAATCATTTTATGGTACCATAAAAAAAAAAAGAAAAAAGGAACGATAATTTCTCATTATACCTTGTTTCATTTGTTTCATTCTTTATTTTATTTTTTGTTTTTTAAAGAAATGAAAAGGGAGAAAAATTGTATATTAGTTTCAAACAAATACAGATAAAGAAAAGAGGCTTTATTGAAAAGCTGTCACTTTTTTATAAAAAGCAAATTTCTTTTTTTTTTTTCAGCTAAAAGACATTTTTTGATTGGATGAAATGTGTGAAAATGGATGCTTTTGATGAAAAGTATAAAGCCGAAATCCGATATTTTTTTTTATTACTTACAGTAATCTTGATATATAGTCGATCAACATTGTTGAAAAATTGTCTTTTGAATATCTGAAATGAAAGAAATAAATGGGAACTAAAGTTATCATTGTGAAAAGAGAAATGATGATAAAGTTTGAAGTACATTAATACATTAAGTTCCAAAAATATCACTAAATCAGTATTTTAAGTTCCCGATATGCTATCGAATACATTACTATTTAAGGTTAAAGTATATCAGTATATTAAATTTTGAGTATATTAGAATTTTAAAGTTCGAGCATACTATTGAGTACATTAGAATATTAAGGTTTCGAGTACATTAGTATATTCTGTTTTAGGATGTTATCCAATATATTTGTATATTAAGTTTCAAGTATACTATCAAGACATCAAAATATTAAGGCTCGGGTATACCAGTATATTAAGCTTTAGATATGATATCGAGTATATCAATACCCGAGTATATCAGTACATTAAATCTCAAACATACTATTGAGTATATTAGAATATTAAGGTTCAAGTATGATAATATATCAAAAAATCCTGAAAAAAAAAGGACAGTACAAACAAGTAGAGGAATTAAAGTAAAAAAATTACAAAATGTATTTTAAATGAGAAATGCAAAAAATATGAAAGAACAGAGAAAAGATAAGGGACTAAAGAGAAAGACAGAGGAAGAGAGATAATTGAAATTTTAGAAAATTATAGGATGAAATAAAGTGAAAAATATTGAAATTAAAGGGAGACTAAAATAAAGACAGTAACACAAATAATAAAAAGAAAAATCATGAAAACAAGAAATATTCAAAATAAATTTATACAACAAATGCATTGTTAATTAGTAAATTAAAACAAATTAGTGAATTTAAAAAACAAAAAAAAAAATTAGCGAATTTGAAATTTCGAAAGTAATAATATATTTTGCATTCTAATCATTTCTCCATACTAATTACAATAATTATCATTAAAATATTTAAATCATTAAAAGATTTAATCATAAATGTCGACAATTATTTGTTTCCTATGTTACAAAAGAGATGATGGTAAAGAGTTTATGCAATGAATATCTAACATAAAATGTATCAAATTTATTTCCATCATTGTTCGGTTATTTTAAATTATTATTTAATTCATTTCAAAAAATAAAATTATGCTTGAGTAATTTCAAAAAAAAAAATTAAGCATCGTTTAATAACATTCTCTCTTCACGTATATACATTACCTCCTACATGTGATCATATTATTTTCTTTAGATGATATATTCCATTGACTGATTTAAAAATTATTCCAATTATTACATTTACCAATCGGATATCAATCAGGATTGTCGCATGAAGAGCTTATTTGAGCTGGAATTATTTCATAATATTAGAAAGATGGATTCATTTTTTGGAACCGGCAATAAAATTGGAAAGAAATTTGCATATTCCTAAATTTTCTCTATAAAAAGTTTAGGAATATGTAAATCTTTCCTAAAGTTGAAAATTTCTTTTTTACTTTTTACTTCTCAATTCCGATTCTTATAATAGAATAGGATATTTTGGTATAGGAAAATCGCGGAATTGTTTCGCTATCATAGTTTGCTAAGGAAAGAATATGATAAAATAGGATAGAGCAGGATAGTTTCAAATTTTGATAAAAAGGTCAAAAAGGTCAATTTCAGAGAAGATTTTCGTTTCTTTCCTTTGAAACCAAAAAAAAAAAAGAATTTTTTCTTCTTTGAAGTTAAATATAAAATTACGTGGAAAAAAACAGTTTCATTTCAAATTTCTTTTATCAAATGTTTCAAAATTTGATTAACTTTTTTAAAAGTATTCAAAGATTATCTTAAAATGATATATCATATCTCTATAATATCATTGGATGTTTCTATTTACATGTTCCACGTAACAAAGTAATTTTTATAAAAAAAATGCAATATATAGTATTTACAAGGAGAACGTAAAGTAAAAAAAAGTGTAAAACATGATAGTATGTGAAACGCTGCACGCTTAACCTGGAAATATGCGGAACGTGAAAATATGTGAAACGTTGCGAGTTTAACGTGAAATGCGTGAAGTCTTCCACGTTTAATGTGAATTCGAGTGAAACGTGAAAATATGAAAAATGTTGTATGCTTCACACAAAAAATATGTAAAACGTTTCGCGCTTAACGAGAAATTACACGAGACGTGAAAGTAAGAGAAACGTTGAGCGCTTAATGCAAAAATGTATTTTACATATTTTGCTGTCCTGCATACCATTGAGATATATATATACAAGTACACGTACGTGTATACACGTACGCGAAGCGCACATATATCAGTTAAAAGTAGGGAAAAATACACTATAGAAGTTGCATTGGTATTTCATGGTTAGGCCGATACTCGCAATTTTGCTTCGATTTGTTTATTATCATTCTGGCGGTTGTTCGATTTGTAGTTACTCATCCTGTAAGTATCTACTCGATATTGATTGATGATTTCTTTGTGTTAATATGTACATGTAATTACATTGCTTATATACTTTCCTGAATAATTTTCCTGAAAATTTATTGCATTTCAGGAAAAATGGGTGAGGAAGGTGCATCGTCATCCGGTTTTTCTACTTCATATGATAAAGATTCCGGTTTTGATGTTACTTCACATGAAGCTATGTATAAAAATAAAGGTAATATGTTATCAAATTTGTTATTGAATCTATTTTCTTTTCCTTCAATTACTCCGAGTAGGGAAATCACCTCTTCTTAATTTATTAACAAAAGTGATTTTTATGTTTGAAAACAAATATGCGTTTTTTGAAAATTTTTTTCAATAAATCTTGTAGTTATATTTAAAAACTTGTCATAATATAGGTGAATCCATACTTTTCTCACAGACATGAAAAATTATTAGGCACTAATAGTTTGAAAAAGAAAGTAATACTCTGGAAAAGTATTAAGTGAAAAAGTATTAGTTATAAACATGATATGCGATTCTCTCTAAATTCTCTTCTTGTTTTTGTTCTTCATCCATCCATTCACTCTATCAACGAATGTCGCAACACACAAATATATTTGTATTTCTATATTTAAAGTGCTAATAAGCAAATAAAATGATGTTTTAGGTATGACATCAGATGCCATGCGTAAGCGGCGTGAAGAAACTTGCGCTGAAATCCGTAAAGCTAAACGATATGATGATTTGAACAAACGACGGCAAATAGATATGGCACAAACTAATGAAGAACCGAGACGTGAACCTGTAGGGCACTTTCGCATCACTCACTTGTATTGAAGGGAAAACTTTTTATATGTTGGATAGCACATAGTTGGGTTTGTTTGACGTCAGTGATTCTCTTTCAGGAAATTAATGTACAGTCATGTTCAACTCTGAGCCAAGCTATTACAATGACAGGACACGAGCAGATTGCTAGTTTTGATTTTTATTTCTACAAATTACGGATAATGTGTAGTCTCTTTTCATTCTTACTCTTTGCTTTTAAGAGTTCGGAAATCTTCAGCAGGGTTGTAGTCATCAATTGTATCATATTTCGCTTGATGAAAGCAATGTAACTTGAACCGTACAGTTTATTTCATGCTTCGCTTTGCGGAATATGTTGGATTTTGTCTGTTCATGCTACAGTGGATGAAATTTCAGATAAATTTGATGCTGTAGAAGAATGTGAAACTATATAGATCAAATTCAGCAAAATTTGAAAAAATGAAATTTTCAAATAGCAGTTTTAGGCCTGCACTGCAGTGGACGAGCGAATCGTTGCCAAGCTATGTGGAGAATGTCCGGAAGATATCGAGGAAGCACTGGATTTCTATAGACGTCGTTTCCGTGCAAGTAATTCTGGCATAACATACTTTTGAATGGTTTTCTGAGCTCGATTTGGATTATCTTTTGTAGTGTAAAACTCAGCATTCGACGTTTAACCGTATATATATATATATATGTGGTTGTACGTTGCTAGCTGCTTGAGGTGGTATTTCTTCTCCCTCAGCACTTAATGGGAAGTGAATCGTTCAATCTTTAAATGAACTATTTAAAATCCTTAATCTACTAGTAACTACTTTTCGACTACATGTAATAGCTGAACCAATCCTTTCCCGCTTAAGTAATAAAAATTCAATTTCCAATTCCTTGTTGAAATTTATAATAGGATGTGTAGCTAAGAAAAATATATTTACATGCATCTAGTTGGTTTTAAAGGTAATGCTGGTGATGTGGCTGATGAAATTGTTGCCTTGAATTTAATACCTCGCATCGTGGTATTGCTGCAGACTGGATCGACTCTTAACATACGTCGAACCGCTACGCATGTTGTCGGTGCTATTGTTTCCATCTGTTCAACACATACCGAAGCAATTGTTAAAAGCGGTGTTGTCCCATATTTGGTCGATTTAATTACGTAATGTCTTTTTTATTTTTGGAACAGTTTCCTGAATTTTCTTTTGGTGATTCCCTTCATTAACATGATTTTATTTTTTTTTTTATTTTACCGATAATTTACCAAAAATGTCGCTTATACAATTCAATGCTTGCAGTAATCCGGACCGTGAAATGCGTGAATTAACATTATTTGCATTGGGTAACATAGCTGCTGAATGTTGTGAATACAGAGATCTCTGCATCTCATATGGTATGGCTGAGAAAATGGCGACGATTCCAGATGGGTAAATTTTATAAAACTGTACTGGTTTCTCTTGGCTCCTATTTTTGTTTCTGTCTTACTTCTTCAACTGTTTAAATTTTATAGGTCTCATTTCCTTTGCAGTAGTATGACACTGATGGAAGCGCGATGTGCTGTTTGGGCTGCTTCGAATCTGTGCCGTGGAAAAGATCCACCTGTAGATCTCCAAAAGGTTATTATAGATTTAAATGAGTATGCTGTTATTGCTACAAGTATATCAGTTTACCGATCCAGTTAGCTCCTTGTTAGTTCAACTTTTTATCATGTGTAAACTGTTGTTGTATGATATAGCTTAAGGCAGTTGGTTTCACTTCATATCTTAGTAGGACATTTCAGAGATTAAAACATTTAATAGAACATTTCAGAGATTAAGAGAAATACGAAGGAACATTTCATATCTCTTAGTACTTTATGTCTTCATTTCATTTCATGTCTTAAAGCATTTCATTTCGTGTCTCTTTATGAGAAAAAATGAAAAAATTTTTTTTCTTGCATTTTCGTGGTGAGTTGAACTTTTAGCAGTGGGACATATAAATTAAACAAGGAAATTAAAGAAAGAATCGTTTTGGATACGTCGTTTTGGATAAGAAAGAATCGTTTTGGATATTATAAAAACTTGGGAATATTATTTTACTATACACTGTGAATTTTTACTTGAATCTAAAGCTTTTATGAAAATGAATGAATTGCAGATCGCAGTGCTCTTACCACTGTTCAACGAAGCCTTGTACAGTAGTGACACACTAATTATCTCAGATGCATGTCGCGCATTTGGTCGCTTACTTGATGCTGCACCAGAAAGCTCGTATAAATATATTCTGAAGCCGAGTGCCATTGAATGTCTGGTAGAACACATGGGAAATCCCAATTCGAAAATATCATTGGCGGCATTGTTGGCAGTTGGAAATATTGTTTCAGGAGATGACGAGCAAACACAAAGTAAGTCTAGGTTTATTGTCGTTCCCGTCGATTTGAATTTTAGTTCAATTTTTTTAACCAGTGAAAATTTTTGTAAAGTTTATTTCGGAACTTTTAAGCAACATCACCCTGAGAAGTCTGTCGCTTAAGTAATGAAATATCTACTCCCAATTAGACTCGTGGTAGATAAGTTAATAAAATTGTGTTCCATGCGTAGTTTTATACAGGAAACATCAGTAACATTTTGTTGGAACTGTGAGCATCCTTGACAATAAAATGAGATATAACTGAAGGTGTTTTAAACTGTGGGAATGCACTGAATTACATTCATCGTCTCTTGCTGGATGGTAATCAAAAAACGAAGCGTGAAGTATGCTGGGTATTGTCGAATATTGCCGCTGGTACATCTTCGCAGATACAGACCATCTTTGACGCTGGAATAATTCCTTGTTTGATACAAATTTTGAAGACGGAAACATTCCAAGTTCGTTCAGAGGCAAGTTTTCACAGCTGTGAAAATTATCCTTTTCTTGTTTTGCATCAAATGACCTTTCAAATCTTATCTCATGAAATTTCAGAAAAAGATACAAATTTTACATTATTAGGTTAAAATGAGGAAAATTTTTCACCCACGCAAAATGTTTGGCAAGACATAGGATGGGGTCTTACATCAAGTAGATGTATTTTATATATATTTTTTTATACATTACATTATTTTACATATTTATACATTATATACATTATACTTTTCTTTTATACATTATATTATTTTACATTATATTTATACATTATATACATTATATTTATATTTATACATTATACATTATATTAATACATTATATTATTTTTATACATTATATTATATTTCTTTTATACATTATACCTTTATACATTATATTTCTTTAAAAAGAAAAAAAGAAAATCAGAATTCTAAAAGTTGATGATAAAATAAATAAATCTATGTAAGATCTTCCTTTCACATTCCAGCCAGTTGTTTAGGACTCTCAACAAATGAAAAATAAGGGTGAATGAAGGATTTTTTTTTTTCAATTTCACTAGATTAATGGAATAGAAGTAAAATCAAATATTTTGTAGGCCTGCTGGGTGATTGCCAATGCTATCGCTGGTGGTAATAGAGAACATATAGCAGAAATTGTACGTCAAGGTGCTCTTGCTCCTCTCTGTGACATGCTCACTGTTATGGATTGCAGCGTTGTTGTCGTGGTATTGAAAGCATTGGGCGAGATTCTGGATTGTGGTGATTATTGTAAAAGTAGTGTTTAGTTATTTATTGACCTTGTTCGTCTCCTTATTTGCTTTTCTTTATAGGCTTGTGGAGCTTTTTTATTGACCTGCAGCAGTTATACATAGGTAGCTGAACTACCATTTGGAAAGATATGGAATGAAGCCTGACATTGTTCTTCATTCTTAATTTTAATGTTCCACAGTGTACATTTATTTGTTTACTTATTGATTTTCAAGTCATTATAGGATATTCAAAAAGAAAAAAAGAGACAGAAGTGTTAAGCCACCAGTGGTCTTTTTTCTTTTTACTGAAATGAATTAGTAACAGAAAATAATTTCTAGTTAGAAATTATTTTCAGAATTTTCATCAAAAAATCTCTTCGCAGAGAATGTATGTAGACTTGAAAGTGGTCTAGATGTGACTGAGTTCCAGGATCGGTAAGGAGATTGAGAGCTGAATTGGTCAATAGTTTTGATAGTGAATTGTTAGGACAAGCTGGGGTGATGGCGATGCATTTATTAATGACATCATTGCTAAGGGGTTTTTTTATGAAAAGGTATTGCTGACGGCTGCCTCGATAGACATGGTTTAGAAATGCTGATGATTGCATTTTTTGGTGTTTATCTATTACTATTCTCTTTGCAGTTGATGGCCAAAATCTGTACGCTACTAGACTGGAAGAATTGAATGTGGTCGATAAACTCGAATTCCTGATGCTGTAAGTTGAATTTTCTGCGATGAAAATGCTTTTCTTCTGCATCGCTTGAGCATTCTTTACACAATTTGAAGGAATTTTTACCAATCTATATATTTTTTCCAGTGAACAGAGGTAGATAGCTGGGTATTTCATCACTTTCTGTTTTTTCTTTTTTACTACTTTAAGTTAATATGTTTACCTAATATAATATTTTCATTTTAATAAAATTAAAAAAGTTTCTTCAAGTGATCTTCTCTTTAGAAGTTCGAATACAGAAATATTTTATAAAGCATGCGCAATCATGGAGAAATACTATCTTCATGAAAGTTGCGGAGAGGATGAGGCTGCCAACAACGGAACCGGTGTTCACAATCATAAATTGAATTATTTCGATTTCTCTTAATCTGTCCGTTCTTCCTTCTTTTCTCTCTGACCTCAGATATCGAATGTATTGATTTTTTCCTGTAAATCTATCATTAATATAGGGTCTTTTTGACATATTCATCATGTAGTTATGTCCGGGATTCGGAACTTCATTGGAATCGCAATACCGGAACTGATTTAAATGGTCATTTTATGAATTCTCATAGGATTTAATGATTGTATTAAATAACATCCATTATTCATTAGTTATCTTATCTGATATAATCCCTACAAATATCTGAAAAACAAAACAGGAATGTGAAAATTCCATTAAAATGAATAGTTCCTAGTTGTGACGTCCTGTGAACAGGATACTCAATTTAAACTGTGCAATAACGTCTGTAAAATATATCATGAATTTGAAGTTCTACAATAATGCGACTTATTCATTGGCATTTATTGATAACGGTTTTTGTAGTATGCAGTTATAGCCTTGAGAAATATTGGTAAGCGATTAAAGAAGAATTTTCTGTGTATCATTAATGAGAAAAATATTTATACAAAAAAAGAGTTTACAACAGGATTAGAGATGTTGATATTCTTAACAAAGTCAACGGCACTAAAAGAAAATTTATGGGATATTAAGGGAGTAAAAAAAGAAATTAGAAAAGAAGGTTCCAGAAGGAAGATCCCCTTCTTTTGTTTTCTTTATTAAAATTATTAAAAATTCGTTATTAAAAATTTTTTTTTATTATTAAAAATTTGTTTTCTTTATTAAAAGAATGGAATGAGAAATGGCCCAAGAGTGAAGATCAGTCTTGGACTTTTCCAACAATTAGGAGTCTAATCTTTTCCTTATCAGAAAATCCAGCTTACGAAATCATTATCAGCATGGTAGGCAAGAAATGTTACCTCCGATAAGGTATGAGGTTGGTTGTTTAAAAAATTTCGCAAAAATGTCATTGGTAGCAACTATTAGAGTTTGTTCTAAGCTCATGAGTATAATTATCGGTATAGAATGATACTGGTCAATAATATCAAATGATTCAAATATTCATTTTATGAGAACTCGCATTACAATTTCCTTTGGTGAATTGCATTTATATCCGATTTAGTGTACTAATTCGTCAGCAATTTCGTTTAACTAATGAATTTTAAAATTCAGTAATGCTACAACGTTAGACATAGGAGTAATGGTAATACACTTCATCAGAGATGTAGAAGTAATGTTTGATTTGATCGTGTGGGCAACCATTGATCTTATAGAACATTTCGATCGTAAACTTTTCAACGGCTGTTAGTCGATTTCGTTTCATTTTCTACTCTCTAAACGAAAATGATTCAAATATTTATTTTATGAGAACTCGCGTTACAATTTCCTTTGGTGAATTGCATTTATATCCGATTTAGTGTACTAATTCGTCAGCAATTTCGTTTAACTAATGAATTTTAAAATTCAGTAATAAGAGAACCAAAATCAAGTAAGTTAATTGGGATGATTACTTGGGGCACTAAAATTTGACATGAAAGCACTCACACAGGTGTCTTGGAGTTCTGATGGTCAGCTGTCTTGGAGTTTTGATGGTCAGCTACTGGACTCAAGAAAGAAACGTTGCGTGATGATCTTGTTGACTGAAAAACTTGTATTACAAATTTAATGCTCGAGGAGTGCTATTCATTTTCCTGCTAGATTGAGAATAAAAAACTTTAAAACCAGTCAAGATCTGAATTGTTCTTGAAAATTCCACCGATCAACTGGCAAACTTTCTGTTATGATCAGCAGAAATACTATTTCATCAGTAGTTCAATGTTTTATTGATTGAACCGCCTGTCATAAGCTTATGATACTGCCAATTTAAATTCATACTGTGCATGTCATGAACGATTCCAAGTCATAAAAGATATGTTATCTTGTCGCTTAGGGCATGATAAACTGGAATGTAAATTTTTGCAATTTAACTTCAAGACTTACATTTCCGAATTGCGTCTTCTTCATTATTGACGACCTTCCGGTTGCATTCAGAAATGATTTAAGCACATTCGGTGTGGTATCATTATTTCTGCCTGGTTCATTCAACAGATCTGTCAAAGTTACTCCTGAATCATCCAATTTTCGTAATACTCCAGAAGTGGATGCAGGAGATTCACTGTGTCTGTAAAATTGAATTTGTTCAACTGACAAAACTTCTTAATTCATGCTAATATTTAAAATTTGATATTCATCTATAAAACGTTTGAAACATTAAAATTAAAAAGAAGACGAAATTTTTGGCAGGAACAAGACTACATAAAGGCAAAATTGCTACTATAAGCTGCACAATGCAAAACAATGCACTATTCATAAGAGGAAAAAAATTCAAGACAAAATTAATTTCATATCCTAAAAAGCAAATTCTCCATATTAACAAAAATATTAGGAAGCCTTTTACAATATATTTGAACTTTTTATGGCATTTCAACAATCAGTTTTGATTGTAAACTGATTTTGAATTGAGAAAATTAAACAACGTTAACTTTACATCTTTCTTTTGTTTGTTGTACAAAATGATTTAAGTTTCAATAAAGAATCTACTCTTTGCTATCATTAAAGTATTACCCTAAGTTTATCGTCTTATCATTACTTCGTGTCGAATCAATTTCTTTTTCTACATTAATGCTTTCACCACTTTGTACGTTACTACCAATACTTTCATTCTTTTCCTCCATTAATACTGCATGTCGTTGTTCCACCGGTAGCAATAAATCAGCCATTACTTGTAAGAAATCTCAAAAATGATGAACTTTTTTTCTTTTCATAAATCATATCATGTTCATATAATTCCATTGATTGTGATCAATTTTCTATTTGATACATTTGATAATGCATCATGATATTCAAATTTCACTAATAGAATACTGTTTGTATCCGTTATTGCTGTTATCAGTACTTTTTAGAGTAAATTATATCATGTTGAAATATAAAATGAATAGTTCAATTCTTTAAATAAAACTGTCACCTTCATGCGGTACTGATAGCTCAGAAATGATTGATTACGACCTTAGTTGAGAATTAAAATTAGGAAATGTCTAAGTAAAACAATTTAATCATAAAAATTACTTAAATTTACAAAAACATCACCACCTTTGAGATCAGTGGTAAAATCGGTATTTTTTAGATTTTCCAACAAAGGTGCAATTTTGAATAGTAATTCTCCATCATCATCATCGGCAGGATCGATGGGTTTATTGTATTTTAAGCATTCATAAACCTAAAGCTAACTAATTATTAAATTATCATTAAAAAACTGTCAAATATTCTATATTGCTTCCAATAACTTATCAGAAATTTTATACAGTGTAAATAACTTTTTTTTTTTTACTTTGAAGTATACCTGATTTGCGCGCTCTATAATTTCATCATCAATGCCAACTTTTGATGCAATATGTGAGGCATATGAAAAGTCAATAAAACCATCAACAAGTTTGTATTGAAAATCGAAATTTCCATCATTTAATATTACATCCATCGTCTACAGAAACAAATGTTGACGAACAAAAAAAAAGAAAATTATAGCTTTTAATTTGGAAATCTTTAATTTGGAAATCATCTTTTATCTTTTCATCTTTTAATTTGGAATTCCTTTTTCCGATCACTGTATTATTTTTCATCATACCAAGAGGAAAGAAACTTTATGAACCTAGTTTTGTTTTTTAAGAAAAACCGAGAAATCTTCCAGATAGTTGCAAGATTTTTAAAATGTAACATGCAACAATGATTTTTTCTGAAAGGAATTTTTAAACGTTTCTAATAAATATTTCTAAAATCTTAGAATTTAATTCGAATTCTATTCAAATACCAAAAACGATAATAAGTTGACATCTTTAACGATATGATCAATTAGCGAATGGAAATGAGATACAGCAAAAACGTGCGGGCAGTCAGTTTTGCCTTTTCGAATCCAGTAATTCAATGACG
>NW_018108347.1:115063-124429 GCF_000183805.2 Loa loa | reverse complement strand
CCCATCTTTTAATTTGGAATTCCTTTTTCCGATCACTGTATATTTTTCATCATACCAAGAGGAAAAAAACTTTATGAACCTAGTTTTGTTTTTTTAAGAAAAACCGAGAAATCTTCCAGATAGTTGCAAGATTTTTAAAATGTAACATGCAACAATGATTTTTTCTGAAAGGAATTTTTAAACGTTTCTAATAAATATTTCTAAAATCTTAGAATTTAATTCGAATTCTATTCAAATACCAAAAACGATAATAAGTTGACATCTTTAACGATATGATCAATTAGCGAATGGAAATGAGATACAGCAAAAACGTGCGGGCAGTCAGTTTTGCCTTTTCGAATCCAGTAATTCAATGACGATGTTAGCAAGGAAAGTCCGGCCTCCTGAAAAATATTAATGAAAGTAGAATATACAATTATAACCAAAAAAAAGAAAAAAAAACTTTTCCTTTCAGCATTGTATTTGTTTATACAAGAGATCTGATTTGTCAGAAGAAAATAAAACTTAAATTGCTTATTGTTATGAAAGGATGTTAGCATCAGAAAAGTTATTGATCGATTAAAATTACGATACCATAACTGTTCCTTTACCAAATTCGTCAATCAGAATAAGCGAATTTCCAGTTCCACGTCGCAATGCCACAGCTATCTGAAAATCCTGGCGAAAAATCATCGCATTTGTATTCAAATACTTTGAATTTTATTATACAAAAAGTTATAAGTTTACCAGTTCCAGCATATTCCGATCAAATATAGTTTTAAATAACATCCAATCCATTTTAGCATGTAATCAAATAGTCAAATGAATGATATAGTTTAATCAATTAACCTGTGATAAATCAGTCGCAAATGTTGACATTCCATCCAAGACACAATCTAAGGTATGCATTCGTGTGATGATACGATCTACTGGCCCGATGATGGCACTTTTCGCTGGCACAAAGCTTCCAATATGCGCAAGAAATATGATAATTCCAATCTACATATAATTATCACTCAGTGTACTTTCAAATATCATTTTTCTTTTGCTGGTAACTAATAAGTTTAACAGCAAATGATTTCTAAAGAATAGCCTGAAAAAAAGACAATATTTACTGCACAGGACCATAAACTAAGCTATAATCTATATTGAATAATGCAGAGCTTATATTCATATTTTTCCGCATACTATTCATCGGCTGATTGAACCAAAAACAACACTAGTGCCTTAATTCATGAATTATAATATTTGTATTTGCTTAAACTGATATACCTGTTTCAGGTAAATACTTTTACCCGATGCGTTTGGTCCCATTAGAATTTTCACCTTTGTTTGCGCACCTCCAGAGCTAACAAAAAAAAAAAAAAAAGAACTTATTGTACATATACCGTTCTAATTGCTTTTGACCATAAATTAATACGCCTAATTATTTCCATAGAAAGTCCCTTGTAAGTATAATACACATTTCTACAAAGGATAATATTAATTTATTCTATTCAAAATACTATATTTTTAGGAAGAAATGAGAGCAATGAACTACTGAATCTATGAAATGAGGCATAGTACTTCAAAATAAAAATGATTTATCAAAAATAAATTAACTGAACTGCCCGAATTTTCAGAAATTTCAAAATTTGGACAATTTTCTCCTTACCGAATTGGATTTGGAATAAATTTATTCTTTGATAGCAATTCCATGATAGCATGTCTTCCACCATCTACGTCAATTACTGATTCATCTACGTAACGTGGACAATACCAATCATATTCACGAGCTGTTAGTGCAAGTGAAATGATGCAATCCAATGTGGCACAGATATAAATTGCTTGACGGATAGCTTTATCATGTCGGCAAATTAATTGTTTCAATCTATATTTTGATGAACTTGAAATTCTCTTATCATCATTGTCTTTTTTCATCAGAAACAAGGTTCTATGACACTTGTGGCAAAATTAAAACGCAACAAATGATTAACAAACGATCCAAAGAAAATCTTTGAGAAAATCTAAACATACAGTTAAATAAAGTGATCCGACGAGAAAGTTGAAAATTAAAAATGAAAAATGAAAGCTTTAGTTTAAGTGACACTTGGATGTTCATTTAGAATCTATGTTTCAACTTTTTTTTTTCACTTTTCATTCACTGATGAAGAAATCAATTTAAAAAACGCAGCACTGTTAAGTTAGTAACACTGCAACTGAACTCGTGAATTAGCATAACAGTAAAAATATAATTCTCCCGTACGTATGTATTTTTTTATAAACTGATTTTAAGTTCATTCATACAATGGAAATATATTTCACTTAAAATTATGGCATTTAAATTTTGAATATTACAAGAATTTTTGGAAAAAAAATGAAAATTAAGCAAAGGAAACCAACTTCAGCATTGCATTTGTTTCGATATCAATTATTTCCATCTTTATATCACCAATTTCTCGATCAAGTTGACGCATTCGTTCATTTTTTACATGTATTGCATCGTCCGTCTCATACAAAATTTCAATCTCATTCTGAAGAGATGACGGAAATGCCGTATTTTTTGGTACCACTAACAAATAGCCAAACATTGGTATGTAACATACTGATGATGGTACATCTGAAAAAAGGTTTTCTTTATAACATAAATTTTTTTTTTTTGCAATTCTTGAAATTTTCTCATGGGATGAAAAAAAAAATGAAATATTCCTACTCAAAGTTGAAAAATGAAATATTCCTACTCAAAGTTATAGCTTCCATTCTTGCAATATGTGTCAATGTTTCTGGTAACGATGCATATAATTTCTTTACTGAAAATTAGAATTTTTTACCAAAAAAAACATACATATGAACTTGGATTAGTAATAATACATTTGTGATTTCTTTTCTTTAAATTATGCCAAAAAATCATTTTAAGGATAAAAACGATATGGAAAATAAAGAAAAAATATAATATTTTTTGACTTCAAAAAAAAAAAACATTTCTATTAATTTATAATACAAAGTTTCCAGGAAAAGTATCAAAATTTGTAGATTTCACAGAATAACACTTTACATTGATCCAAATTTTCATCAACATTTGCATTTACGACAAATCGATTTTCCATAAATGATTCCGAAAAATTGACCTGTTAAAAAAAAAGACATAAGTCAAATTATTCGAAAAGTTATTTTATCTATTTGTTGTAAATCCATATGTCTGCATAAACATTTAATTCCGTTGATCAGGCAAAATCCATTGAATTATATTCTTTGAAAAAATTGTTGGATTTCATTTCTACCTATACAGTTTGGAATATTCTTAGCCTCTTGTTGTGGTTAGATTTTATACAAATTTATATAAAGAAAAAAGAAACTATATACAGGAGGATAAATTAACCTGAACAAAAGAAAATGAGAGCAACGTAAAAGTGACAAACTTACAACTTCAAAGATGACAGCTGTAATGCGCACAATATCGTTGCCAACCATTTTCATTTCATCATCAAGTAAAGTAAGCTTTATTTCTCGCGTTCTAACATAATCCATAATTTGTTGTGCTGCATTGCATGTCTTCGAATAAATAAATTGGCAGTTATATTTTATATAAATTTTATCAATAATGAATATAAATTCATATCATTAATCATACTATTGCAGTTGTATTTTCTCTATACCAAAGTCATAGCAAAAAAAAAAATTACTACAAGGATGTAAAAATTTAATTAAGTATTTAATGGTCACGGAAAGATTTGGAAAAGAAAAGAGTGAAGAAGTATATTGGAGCAGTAATAGTGACGATATTTTTAGCCTGAACATTCCCATTTCAGTCAATTACGATCTATATATGATTACTGCTTTCGTATGACATTATTTAACTAACACAATTTTTTTCCTGATAATGATTGGAATTTAATCAGTCATCTTCGTATTTATAGTAGCTTTCAAAATTTACAGCTTGTTAGTCGTAAACGTTGAAACATTTAGGAAAAAAAATTCATTGAAATTTAACGCCTTTTACTTTTTTTTTGTAAAAGCTACAACACTTTTTTTACTTTTTTTAGTTACTTTTTTTTTGCAAAAGCTACAACAAACAGTATAAATTAAACCGTATAAAGATTTCGCCAGTCATTAAGTGTTAGGCGCTGCGATTTCACTCGTTTAAGAATTCCCTAAAAATCATAAATGTCAATACAAATAATCAGGATCATACTAAAATCAAAGATCATAAATGCAAACGTATGAGTATTTTCAATTCTAATTATTTCAATAAATAAAACTAAACATTAACATTAAATAAATTATTTGCGTCTTCTGAGCATATATGATCACTTGCGAAATAGATTTAACCATTAATCTTTGCAGGAAAAAGATTGTGTTCTTAATTCACCCCGCTTACCGCTATCGCCAACTTTTGTCATTGATGGCTATGCAAAATAGTCATGAAATAGCAAAGGAAAATTTGAAAAAGATGACGAAAAGCATGTCGTACTTTTAAAATGCAAATTTTCTTTAGTCTTATTCGTATGAAATCAGCTGCATCCAAATTGCAATCTTGCGCGAAATAATGAATGGCTGTTACACGATTTGTCAATGTTTCGCGATTTGTCGTTGGTCGCTCAAACCAACGCCTAAAAAAAATTTTTTAAATTTTCCGGGAAAAAATATTTGCGAAATTCAAAAACCTCATCGGAATTTTAAATCAGAAAATAACACTACTTAATGTGAATTTCTGCAGAGTTTAAAATGATAATTTTCATTTTGATAATTTTCAATAATTTTCATACTGTTTTACTGAAAAAAGGAAGCAATTTGAATTCATCCTGATGAGCAGACTGCAAATGAATAGATTGATCCATTATATCAAAACACGTTCATATTTGACATTACGAAATTACAATGTTTGCTTTCAAATATTATTTATTATGAGAATAATTATTAATTACCAATTGTCATTAGAAATCCTTATTTATCATTAGAATTTCAAATTCTACTTCCTTTAAATTTTTACTATATGAGTGAAAAATACCGAAGTAAAGCTTCGCCGCTTTTTGATTGGCATCGATTACACATGCGAAACAAACTGATCCCTTCACGAGTATCACCAATCGAATATGCTTTGCAAGCTGATGGATGCAGTTCATCTTGGAAAATTTGCAAAGCACGTTTTGTGCTGCTATCTACCTGTACTATTTCCTCCCTGAAAAAAAAAAGCCTATGCAACCCTGAAAAAAAAGGCCTAGATTGCAAAATATTTGCTAAAAAACATTCGATGGATTTTGAATCTAAGAATAAACAAACAGTGTGATCGACTTGATAGCTGTAATGGGTGTTTTCGTATTGATATCTTCAAATTCTACACCTAACCGCACGGCATCCAAATATTTTAACAAAGCACCAAACGCGGAAATCTAAAAATTAAAAAATTAATTTAACTAAGACATTCAAGAAGGCCCTATAGGCATCAAGAATAAAAGATTAGTAAGATGTGGCATTCTTTTTACTGCGACAAAACTACTGCGACAAAGAAATAGGTCAGGTAATATTATCATACCGTTTAAATAATTAGTGAACCAGATTGATTGGAAATGCAAAGCAATATATTAGACATGAATTCAGCATTTACTTGTCCTGAATGCTGTCAATCACATAAGGTAACAACAATAAAATATTGGTTGGCTAACCATGTTCGTGGCTGTCAAATCGATTCGAAATGCTAATCGAAGGTTATTCTCTTCCTTAGTTAAATTCAACGATTCAAAAAGCGGCAAAATACGTTTCTTAGCATCCTCAAAATCTAAAAATCTATCAACCTGAAGAAAAAAAATCATACGAATAAACTAGAAAACACATTATTCTACATAACAATTTCGATAATTACTTGCTGGTGGATTGTTAATAGTAATTAGTTAGTTCTGATATCATAACGATTTCACTAATGACTCATCAATTAATAATTTAGGCGCCATAATGATTGATTTCTCAAGTTTTTAAAAAAAAAATGCAACCAACTGTAAGCAATATTTGGCATCAAATGCAATGCAATTATAGGTCTTTCTTCCTCGTCTTTTTCGTTATCATTTTCATCGACATTCTCGTCTTGTTTATCTAGTTCTTCTTGATTTACCACGGCATCCGGTTTAGTTGGTTGCTCCGGCATTGCGGTATCCATGCTATTTCTCTCACCAAAACCTTTTAAGAACAATCGATGAACAAACAAATTTTTTATACTAAATTTAAAGCCACATATTTTATTTAGTTACTTGAATTATGCAACAGACAAAGGAAAAACATAGTAGTGATAAAAAAATTTGCATTAATATATTAGATCAACATAAATTAATTGAATTCATTAATTCGGAAAGGTTATTGAACACTTACATAGCTTGTTAAGTTTAGCGAGAAGATTGACATCTTGCATTTTACTAACAATCACAATGGATGGTTCCAGTTGTAATAGTACTATAATAAACTATGGAAAAATAAAAGAAGTTAGATTAATTCATTTTTTTTTTAATCAAAAAAATCTTGTAAAGTCAAAATTTTCGAATCAAACTTCTAAAATTTATTTTATCGTTTTAAATTCAAAAACAACTGAAATATTTCAGGATTTCTTCCATTAAGTTTTATGCATTATCATTCGTGCTGAAAATAAATTCGCTAAGGAAACCAAACTGAATTCTATGAAACAGTAATTTCCAAGGCTTCAAACCAGTGATCAGTTATTTAAAAGAAGAATTTCAGTTTACATTCATTTGGAGTCCTAATTTTGATCAATGAATCTAGGGAATTATGATCGTTTATGAGTTTGGCAAATGCATAAAATATCATTATATTTCCCATCTGATCATTTGATGAAACCAGTTAAATAGCTTCAACTTCATAATTTTTCAGCATAAATTCATAACACTCTTAAACATCTTTGATGGTTTAATATCTTGTGTTTTAAAAATTTTCAATTCTCATTTTTCCCAAGTATTTCAAGTAATTTAAGATTCAATGTATTAAGAAGGAATTAATTAAAAACTTAGTAATTACGAAAAAACGAACACAGGTTGGCAAAAATATAACTCGAGAATAACTATTACCTGGAACTGTTTTATTTCAAAACATATTTTGAGCTCTTATCAAGTTGACAAAAATTAAAGAACAAAAGTTTTGCATAATTTAAAAAAGAATTAGTCGGAAAATTTCAGGAGACTTACAAGAATCTGCCATCCGAAAATCATCTTCATCCTCTAACAGATCGGTCAACACAAATATTGTGGCTGTTTCTTGATCATAACATGCAGCGCCTAGTTTATTCCGATTATAATGCACTGATAAAACTTTGGTTGACATCTGGAAAACATACAAATTGGAATATTCAAAAATTACAAATTAAAAACTAGTTTTGCAATCCCCAATTAAATTTCAAAATAAATTTGCAACAAAAACTTATCGAAATATTGTTTGGTAAATATTTTAGAGCAATTTTAAAATTTAAAGTTATTTCATTAAAAAAAAATACTTTCTTGATGGACTTTCATCCTTTTCAATAAAAATCAGTTTTCAACAAAATGTTTTCTTATAAAAACCATTGGAAGTTAAATATTTCTTGAAAAATTTTTGAAATCTTAAAAGCTCAACTCTCTGATCAATTTCGAATAAAAATTTATCAACTACTAATTTTTGACGAATTTTGGAAATTGCGAAGAAAAGAAGAAATGCAAAAAATATTTTCCGCGCATTTCTAAAATCGAATTTTTTTTTTTTTTAGAAGAAAGCTAATGATAAAAATGGATCATCCCGTAGAATGTACTTTCATTATTTTTAATTTAAATTAAAATTATCCAGTATGAATAGTTCAACAATGAAATCTCCATTTTAAAATCCTTTCTCTTTCCAAACTTTGCAAATATATTTTCGTCATTTCTCCTCTATCACAAGTCCATTCATCAATTTTTTTCGCTTAAAACTTTGGATAAAAATAATCATAACTGTTTTATCGTATGCTCAAGAAAATCGCAGTATTAAATCTCAAATTTTTTCAAAACTTACTGATCACAGAAACAAACATCGACAAACAAACAAAAAAAAAAACAAACAACAACAAATAAACAGCAAACAACAAACAACAAACAACAACAAATAGATTTTGCCCGCTAGCTGCATATCAAAAAGCTTACAATAAGAAGAAGAATAATTAAAATTTGGAATTCAATTTTAATTTAAAAAGCTAAAGTCGTAAATTTATGTAAAATTGTATCAGAAAATTTACAACAATTTTAATAAATTAAAATGTCAAAAAAAAAAACACAAAGAGTTCAAATTATAAGCTAACGTGGAATTGCATCAAAAAATATGTAACAATTTTAATAAATGGATGTCAAAATGTTAAAATTATAAATCAATACGAAATTACATCAAGAAATTTACAATAAACTTAATAAATGAACATGAAAGAAAGTAAAATTACAAGTTCACGTGAAGTTAAGTCAATAAATTTATAATAAATCTAATAAGTGGACGTAAAAAAGTTGAAAATGTATGTTACGTAACGCTACGTTGGAAAAGTTATAATAAATTTAATAAGTGAAGGTGAATGAATTAAAAGCGTAAGTTCACGTAAAATTACCTCAAAAAATCTATAACAAATTTAGTAAGGGAAATTTAAAATTTTCTTTGAAAGTTAAAAGAAAATTGGAATCAATCAGCTAGAAAAGTAAAATGACGTCAACGATGATTTCAACAATTTTTGAACTAATCATTTTCGCGCCATTTCGAGTTTCTTTTCCGGAATGTTCCATGCCGTATTACTCATACAGTTATTACTTTTCCACTGGGATTATAGCAGTAGCTATTTTGAAGTTTTAATTTCAATTTAAATTTCATTTACAGCTTCAATTTCGATTTCAAATTAGATTGTTTCATTTTAAAACTATTTTAAACTAAAGCCTCCTGCACTTTTTTTGCTCAAATAATACTTGAAAACTTAAAAGTTCATTGTGGAAAATTCTTTATTCAGTACAGCTATTATTTGATTTCAAAGCATTTCCCGATGGTATCAAATTTGAGATGATAAAATTAAAAAAAATACCAAAAATATTTTTTTTTGCATTTTTTTTTCCTTTTCTCATTTCCTTTTTTCATTGTACGATGAATTTAAGTTAAGTAACACGAATTTTTGTAGTTTTCTCGTCTTCCAGTATAACTTTACTCATAGTAATTGGATGAAGTATTTCAGTTATGCTTAAAATTATCAACTCCAATGTCATAAATTGTTATTGTTATTTTATATTATTATTATTATTATTATTATTATCATTATTATCATTATTATTATTATTATTATTATTATTATTATTATTATTATTATTATTATTATTATTATTATTATTATTATTATTATTATTATTATTATTATTATTATTATTATTATTATTATTA
>NW_018108347.1:105094-114793 GCF_000183805.2 Loa loa | reverse complement strand
TACTATTATTATTTGTTATTACTTTTTTTATTAATAATATTGTCATTGATTCTGTTCAAATATCATAAATTATTCGATTAGCTGTGTGAAGCTGTATTGTTTGCATTTCTATCTTTTCATCATGTGATCTCTATTTTAGGCTTATTGAAACGCTTCCCCTCTTCATCAACCGTATGATATGGTGCCACTCACAAAATAGTGTTTTTGCTGCTATTACTTTAGTACTTTCACTTGTGACACTATCGATTGTCGAACTGTTGATCCATTAATGTTCATATTGCCAGCTATGCTACACCATCATCACCATTATCATCATCATCATCGTGACATTTTACTTACCACAACGTTGCAATTTATCATCCTTGTTACTCAGATTTTACCATCGACTCAAGTTGTTGGTATGATTCCGCAATCAAGCGATTCATCATCTATTCCACCACCCCTACCACCACCAGGCTTGTTAATTTTGAAAATAAATTGAGCTAGTTTATCTTATCTTTAAATATGGCGATTGTAATTTATTGATTGAGACAATTAAATTTACTTGAAAAGAATTGCATAATTGGGAAAAAAACGCGAAAGACTGAAAATGAGAAGAAAAGAGGTGCTGATATTTTAACATTGATCACTTTTGTAAATTTATAAAAAATACATTTTACCATTTTGATTTTTAATCTTTTTTTCTATTCTCAGATAAGTTATTGCATTTACATCTTAGTTACCAAATTAAACTCCATTCATATTTCCCATTGTCAATGCTTTCCATGATTTCAGTACCAGTAAAATTTGGTGAAAAAGATGCAGTACACGATACAGCGTAGGTTTTTATTGACTTTGATCTTGTTCGTTGCCATCAAATGTCTTTATTAGGTTCATTTATAGTTTTAAAGATTACTATACAAACGAACGAAAATTCAGTTTTTTAATCATCTATTGACTATTCAGTTTCTAAAATTTTTCACTGCTGCTTATTTTTATTTATAAGCCTAGAAGGCTGTGATCTCATTGTCTTTAAGTTCCTGGCTGAATCACTGTGTTGAATTATAATTCTGTAAATGTTTATTGCTCAGGCATTTTTGTTTGTCTGAGTCAAGTGTTTTCTAGGTTTACTTTTTGCACAACTTAATTTTTCATTCTAATTCTAAACAAATTGAAGCTATTGTTATATATCTATGATTTATTTGTTATTGCTGCAAATATATTGCAATTTATTCATATGTTTTCAGGCATATTAAACAACATTTGAAACACAAATTGGACGTTGCCAAAATATCATTGAACAAAAATTTGGAAACTTTCCACTATTTTCGAATGCATGATTTAAACAAAGATGGAAAAATTGACGGTATTGAAATTATTAAGGGATTAACCCATCTACATGAAGAAATGAACAGTAATTTTTGCTTTTATTTCTTTTTTTCTTTTCATCACAAATTAGATAGCATAAAATGAAGAAAATCGTTTGGAGCATTCAGTCTTAAGTTAGAAAAAACATTCATTACTGGTAAGATCAGTTTTTTCTGTGTCATTTTGTTTGAATCGAAATTTGCTATCAGTTCAAGTCATGTAAAAAAGAGACAATAAGAAAGCTTTGAGAATTCATTGATACAGTGATTCGCAAATATGCTGAATATTTCATTTAAGTTTATTTGTTCCAAAAAATTGGAACATTCATAGTTTCAGAGGATACAGGACCAATTTCTGAAGCAAAACTAGAAGAAATGGTATCAGAAACATTAAGAAAATTGGATACCGATGACGATGGTTATATAACATACGCTGAATACAGGCAAATCGTTTAAAGCTAATATATATATATTTTTTTTTCCGAATGTTTCATGTGTCAGAACTTCTAATTCTTTTTCATCCTATTTAAGTGATCCGAAAGGATATAAAGTTGTTATAATGCCTTATTCTTTTCATTATCAACGTTCTTTAACTCTATTGGTTGACTCAACTGTTCTTTTTTTTTCTTTTTACTGATGAATGATATTTGAGTTGCTAGCACTTTCAAACAATTAATCATTTATCAACGTTCTCACCCAGTACTTGCAACTTCAATTCCAATTTCAAATTAAAACAAGCAATATTAAAGAAAAAAAAAAATTGAGAGTAAAATCTGATGCAAATGTCAGTAATAAACTGATTAGGTTTGTAACCTGATAAATATATAAAACTTTGTAAAATTTTACCCTTCTCAGATAAATTCATGAAAGTTACTTTAAACGGAAAGTGGTGATAACAGCAAAATGATCAGATGGATAATCATTTTTCCAGTGGAATGGTTTGGGATAAACAGTTACATTACCCTGATATGTATACGACTGTATGGGAGAAAGCAGAGAACCACGATAAAAGATATAATCAATTCGGTCCTGTGGTTCTGGTATCGTCCAACTCCAGCCACTACTGGTCATTTTTTCCACTGTTGACCATGTTATGCCTGGTGTTACAAAAAATGTTACTTTTTAAAGATTTCATTATCCTCCAATTGATCATTATACATCATGGAGAGATCATCTTTGAGTAGGGATCATCTTTGACCTTCAAATGATTCTACTCGATATTTTCCCATTTGCTTTTACAATTTGACAATACCGAACAGACATTTTTTTTAAGGATAGATATGTAGACTTATTTTTCGAACAAAAAAATTTTTTTTTTTAGCAACTTTCTGATTTTAAGTGAAATGAACCTGGATTGTCAAGAACCTGTGGATGTAGCTCTCGATAAGAATCTTTCATTCCAGCTTCATTCTGTAACATATGCGTTGCTGGCCATTGAAATTTCCAGTCACCATGAAGAAAACTGAAATGAGTATCCTTTCAAATATCAAAGAGAATTCATTATATATATTTATATTTATAATAACCTTTTTTTTTAGATTTCAACGAGAAGAAATTATATTCTTTTTGAAATTTTAACCTTGTTTGATTAGTCCAATCGAGATGTGATGGTGAATTAAAATCACCACAAACAATCAGTGGTTCAATGGATGAATTTTCAATTGCAGCTTGGAAGTAATCATCAACTAATAATTCTCGCATATTTTGAAAACGACCTAAACTTTTGCTACTTTTTTTCGAAATAAAAGAAAATTACTCACTACAAATTGATAAAGTAATTGTCTTAGAGCAGTTAGAAGAAAAAAACGAAAAAAAAAGGAAACAGAATATAATGAATGTTTTTTGGTTGAATAATTTCTTTTTTTTCAAGTTAAAAAATTTCAATGAGGAGATGCTTGTGGAATTCATTTTGAAAATTCAGAAAAGTTTTTTTTTTGATTTCAAGGAAAAATTATGTATTTTAATTATACATTTTACAATTATATATTTTATTTAAACAACTAAAATGCAATCAAAACCATGAAAAACCTTTGCCATCAACAATTTCGCCAGCCATAATTTGTGATGCTTTAGTGACCATTTTATTAAATGCTGCATATGGACCATATGATCTAAAAAAATGAAAAAAAAAGAAAAAAGCGGAAAATGTTGATCATAAATTTTGGATAATTTACATAATTTTAACAATATTTAATGGCTCAATTTAACAATGCTATCAATTTGCTACAAAGATATGATAAGATTTACATCTAATTTTGGCTCTCATCACATTTATATTCTATTATCTTCAGAAAAAACATTTCTAATCTATCATTTCGCGTATCTCATTATCAGGAATCATAAAGCTATCACATTGATCGCAGTAATTTCCTCATGCTAGCTCTTACAAATACATATCAGTCATCATTCCCTAATTGGATCATATTTAATTCCTTCATGTTTTAGCCAATATAAATCTAATTTAATTGCTAATAATTGTGTCAAAATTAGATTTACAAACTTAATAAAATTTTAATCCTTCATGTAAATCTAAGTGTGAATTGTTGAAATTTCATGCAAACTTTACCATTCACTATGATAATTCTAATAGGATTAGAATTGAAAGTTGTAGTAGTTGGAAAATTCAAATAATTAAATTTAATACTAAAATTTTAAGCGTAAGAAATAAAAAAAAGAGCGGAGATTTTCAGTTAGGTTGGAATAATTAAGTAAGGAATTAATTTCATCCTAAATTAAGCAAGGAATTAATTTCAATTTAAATTACTAGTCTGAAAATGCTAGCTACAAATTACTCTTAGATGTTTAGAAAATTGCTCTTATTATTATGAAGATTATTGATTAGCTTATAATTATCATTAAAGATTAGCAATATTTTATTCCTATTGCAATCATATAGTATTAAAATATAATTCAGTAATTATTTTAGCACTAACTGATAGTCTAAATGAAGACTCCATATGTTAATTGTTCTATTTGTATTTTCAATTTCTATTTTAACACCCATACCATGGCTTACTTGATGAAATGATCGATTAATTAGCTGAAAGAAAAGAAAAAAAAAGAAGAAAGAAACAGATATATTTAAAATTGTAACGGAAAAAAAAACGATAAGAATGAAAATTTAATAAAATTAATAAAATTTCTCAAATTATTTTCTAAAAATTTTCAAGGAATATAGTATTTTGTTTCATATTTCATTTTTTTTTTTTTTTTTTTTTTTAAACAGCAATGGCAAGAATAAAATGACTAAATATTGATAAACAAACTTTATGTTTTGTTAAAATAGCTGTATCAGTATATGAATATGTTGATTTAGCAGTTACCCATCCTTTACCCATTTCTGTTATCAAATGTTGCAAACGTTTTATATCATTAATTTCCTGAAAATCAATTTCTTTTTTTTTTTAAATTAATAAATCCTAAATTTTACGAATTTAAGTTTCAAAAAAAATTAT
Organism: Loa loa; assembly: GCF_000183805.2. Classification (NCBI taxonomy): domain Eukaryota; kingdom Metazoa; phylum Nematoda; class Chromadorea; order Rhabditida; family Onchocercidae; genus Loa; species Loa loa. The sequence goes on along the minus strand of NW_018108347.1, from coordinate 109,992 downwards.
TTATCAAAAAAAAAGCATTTACCACATTAATTTGTCAAAAAAAATTTCTGTTTTCTTTCTTTCCTTCTTTTTTTTCCTTCCACTAAATAATTTTATGAATTTAAATTTAAAAGTAAAGCAATTTTTGTAATTTTAATAATTGAATAAGTAATTTTAGTTTTTGAATAATGAATTTCCAACGAATACTCATACTTAAATAATTGCTAATCAATTTCTATTATTTGTTACAAAATTTCAAAGCAATATTTTCTCTTGTGTTTTATTTTTAAATTGAATTGTAACCAAAAAAAAAAAAAAAAGGAAAGAGTGGCTTATAATTATTACTAAATAGCTTAATACTTAAATTTATCGCTTTATACAACTTTTCAGTAAAAATTTTTCTGGTTTCAAATATCAATTCTAAATTATTAAACTATTATTCAATCACTTGTAATGCAACGACATCCGGATTGATCCGTTTGATATGTTTTGCAATTTTTGCCAAACCATTTTCAACATTATTACCCGTAAGCCAGGTATTAAATGTCATAATTGTAAGGTTTACTGATTTATCATTTTGATAAGATAATCTTCCAAGGCATAATATTAAAATGATTGGAAGTATAAGTTGTGAGGATTTCATCCTGAAAAAAAAAAGAGGAAAAGAAAGAAAGATCGAAATTTTTTAAAATTAAACATTTTTTTTTAGATAAATCAACGCAATCGAATTATTATGCGAATCAGTAAATTGAATAATATTTCCACGAAAGTTCGAATAAAATTTAAAAGGAACAGAAAAAGTAAAATAAAATAAAAATTTTAATATAAAATAGAAAATATGAAAAAAATAAATAAAATAAAACAAAAAGAAAGGTACGAAAAATTAAAAAATTTAAAAAATAAAAACAAAAAAAAAAGCAAACAAACAAAAGCAAATGAATAATATTCATATAGCTAAAATAATTAAATTTCATATTATAATTTCTAATTTTAAAATAAAAATAAAATACAATTTGATTATATTTTTATACTAATATAATCAAGACCGATGTATGTATGATGTCATTATTATCATTTGCGAAAGATTGATAATTAAAATGTGAAAAACAAATAGACAAATACAATCGTCTAATATAAAATGATAAAATATGATATGATAACATTTGTGCAACACAAATGATTGTGGATGATAAGCGAAGATAAGATAGAATGGAATAATGTAACAATTAAAAATTTAATAAAAATAACAAAATAATAAATTGATATGATAAATTGAAAAAGGTAGAACATTTAAATAGCTTTTTTCTAAAAAAAGAAAGGAAGAATAAAAGATTTAAATTTGAGAATGAAAGAAAATTGGTGGATGAAAAATATATCGGAAAAATAAAAATAAAATTAATGACAAAGAAGAAGGAAACGAATAGATCGAATTTTTTTTTTGCAAATGTTTAAAGTAAATTGAAAAATACGAAATGGTTTTGTTAATTTTCAAAAACAATATGAATTTTGGAATTTTAACATAAATTTATTTCATTTTGAAATATTTTTCGAACAAAAAAAATTAAACAATAAATTAGCATTTGCCATTCTGTTCCATTCACATTTATATATTATTTTACAAAAAAAAAAGAAAGCAATTAAATCATTAAAATTGTAGTAAATTGCAACAAACGATAACATACACTTATTATAATAATTAATTTTAAAATTTCAACGAATGAACAAAAATATTTTTTTCGTTGAAATTTTTAACAAAATTTGTTTACCAAAATTACGACAAGTATTTTAAAAATGAAAAATTTATTGCTTTATTTTATTCTTTTCTTTTATATCATTTTTTTGTCAATCATTAAATTAGCAGCAAAGATAACAGATATCACTTCTATGAACATTCCTTATCAATAAAATTATCAGTTTACTTCAAACATTATCAGATCTTTAAGCAATCCTACTGAGATTTATTCGTCTTCTTAAGCATACGCACACACATAGACAAACCGACACACACACACACGCACACACACAACAGACGGACCGACACACACACACACACACACACATACTTTGCTTTGCCATTTTAAAATTAAAATGAAAAAAAAAACGATAAAAATGATGACTATTCCACATTTTTTTTACTTCTTTTTAAAAGGAAAATAAAATTGAAATAATTCAATTTCATAGTTTTCATTATTCAATTATTGAATATTACGATATTAAATAATTAATGAAAGAAATTGAAAAAAAAAAAATAAATTGATGACATTGATAAATGACCAATACATTTATGATCGATATTTATGATCGAGATGATCATTTATGATCGGAATGATCAATACATTTATGATCGATATTTAAATTGATTGATAAATCGATGTCTTCAATTTTGACATTTCAAACTTTGTCCAACCCTTGGTTTGTATCTAGCACAACGTTTGACTGTCCCATTTGTCAACTTTATCTGATTATTCCTTCTATTCAATGAATATATTAAAAAATTTTCAAATTATATATGTAACAACGATTTCTCATTTCTCATTCATAAATACTAATATTAAAATGATTTAATCGTTTCCATTAAATTACTTGTGTATTTCATTCCAAAAATTAAAAAATAATTAAAATTGTTGAAGAAAAATTTGAATATAAGTCAAAAATTCATATTAGTAAGCATTGTAAATTTCATTTTATTGCGTGAAATTCTTATTAAAAAAGATGGAAAAATAATTCAAGATTTTTTACACATACACACACACACATACACACACATATACACACACATACACACATACACACACATACACGTATACACATCACACATACACATATTATTAACAAATAAATTGAAATGGAAAAACTCTTGAATGATAAATGAATAAATTAAATTAAATGATTGTGATAAGACAATTAAATAGAAGTAAACGCTGTTATCAATTATCAGCAAGATTTTGTAGATAAGATTAAACCAATAGCAAAAATACCCTTATCATTTAGTGTGAATATATATATATATATATATATATTTGTAGGGGTGGAGTAAAAGATAATTCAATTTGATTGCATCAATTATTCCTATAAATTGTCATCTGTCTAATGAATAATAAAACTAATTAATCGGTTTAACTAAATTATTGGATGGATGATTTCCGGTGAATTATGAAAGATTAATGATCAAATGATATCGTATGTAATATAAAATGTGTTAATAGAAGTTTGAATGAATAGTTTAATCATAATGATAAAGTATTTCATTAAAACATATTCATATTTCACAATGCTTTTTCCAATTTATCAATCCTTTTTCTTTTTTTTTCAATAAATTTTAAGATTTTATTGAAAATCGCTAACAGGAAGTGTTGAATGAAATTGAATAGAAACAAACATTTAAATGAATTGAAAAATTTTGAACATTTATGAATTTTGCTTTTTTTTTCTTTTAAACAAATTTATCGATGAATAATTTTTATTCAAAATTTAAATGGAAATTATTTTTAACTTGTCTTCTTTTCTTATCTTTTTTTTTTTGTTGTCTTTTCATCATTTTTCACTCATCATAATTTCGCTCATTTAAAAATTGCAAGTGGGAAATTAAGTTGAAAATGTTATTTAAACCAATGGTTGCTAAACTTTCATTCTATTATTAATTAAGAAATGATGTAATATGACTGGTATAATTACTATAATCATAAATGGATAATCATTAATGATCACATTTCTATTCACTCCATTGCTATCATCATTAGTAATCATTAATGGATAATCATTAATGATCGCATTTCTACTCACTCCATTACTATTATCATTAATAATCATTAATGATTACATTTTTATTTATTTGAAATAGAAAAATGAAAGTTAAAAACAATGGAATGAGGAAGGGAATTATGAATTTAAACAAGTAATTAAAAGATTTTTTAAAGTATAAACTTAAGAAAAAGGGGAAAATGGAAAAATTAGAAAATAAAATTGTGAAATAACTTACAGAAATGTGAAAAGATGCACGAATCGCATAAAATACAACCAACAGAATAAATATTCGATTGAAAAATAAAATAGTAAGGAAAATCAAAATTTTTTCCTTTCCGAATGAATGAATTGAAATATTCAAATTAGCAGATCAAACATCAAAGGTAAAATATCAACAAACATACTATGAACATCGAGATGGATAGCTAGATAAACAGAATGGAATACTCAAATGTTTATTTAAATAAACAATTTAAATATCCGGAATTGAATATTTAAATGATAAGGAGAAAGGAGAAATAATGCAAACAAATAATATTAATATTTCCTTTCATTCAATTTCTTTCATTACTCATTCGGAAATGCAAATGAAAGTTTAAATTCAAATCAAAAATAAGCCATAGTTATGGCATTTGAATGAGTTTATAAAAGGAAAAGTATCGTTGAGAAAAAAAGGAAAAAAAAATTCTTTGAGGAAAAAAAACATCAAAATATAATTTTTAATTGTCGTTAATCATGTTCACAATGCATACCAACATCATCTATAATATTACTGTTCATGCAAAAAGCATGAGATTAGCATTAAAATGCACGCTGCATATCAAATGCATTCAAAGTGTTGGCATCAAAATGCATATTGCACGTCAAAAACGTTATTGAATTATAGTGTTTCGAAATGCAAGCTTATACAAGATGGGTAATAAAATTACAAGCTCAATTATCGTAACAACAATAATAATTATAATTAACAATAATAACAATAATAATAATAATAATAATAATAATAATAATAATAATAATAATAATAATAATATAATAATATATATAATAATAATAATAATAATAATAATAATAATAATAATAATAATAATAATAATAATAATAATAATAATAATAATAATAATAATAATAATAATAATAATAATAATAATAATAATAATAATAATAATAATAAT
>NW_018108347.1:101085-104371 GCF_000183805.2 Loa loa | reverse complement strand
ATTGCGCTATTGTCTTAATTGTTTTTTGTTGATATTGTTGTTGCGCATCTGTCCGATAGTTATCATAGCTATTTTGTAATTGTTTCTTATTTCTTTTTTTTTTTGCTTTGTTTTTTTTAGGATGAAATATTTGATAGGAATATTAACCATCTTCAAATTTATTATTATTTATTCTTTGAGCTAAATTTTTAATGAAATATTTTGTATGAAATCTTTTGCCTGATTTATACCAATTAATACATATTTAATTAATATTTTCTAATTTAATCTATGTTTAGGTAATACTGTTCGAATTAACTTATGCTTAAGTAATATTGTTCGGACTAATCCATATTTAAATAATATTGTTCGAATTAATCTATATTTAAGTTATGCTAAGTAATTAATTTATATCCAAGTAATATTATTCTAATTAATCTATATTTAAGTTATGCTAAGCAATTAATCTATATTTAAGTAACAAACAGTAAACAAATATTTTTAGGAGTAAATATAATTCAAAAAATTGTAACAATGATATTAAGAAAAAAAAACAACAATGAATTTTCATATTTTCTAAAACCCAATTTATGCACATATTTATATATTCTTCGCTTCAAACATTCCTTCTTCTTCCTCTTTGTTTTTCTATCATGAAATTAAAATTCAAAATAATTTCATCAAATTCAGAGACTAATTTTAAGTTATGAATTATTTTATTATTTTATTAGCAGCAATGTATCGCATTAATTGGAAATAATTTAATAAATATAACTAATGATTTGCAATGAAAAAAACTAATTTTTAAAACTAATTTTTATTTAAAAGGAAATAATCTTGAACTGTTTATTTCACAAAAAAAAAAAAGAATAAAATATTTACAATCATTGTTTAGTGATTAATAATCATCGCATTTTTCTATTTCTTTTTTTGCTAAATTTTGTATAAGCTGAAAAATTTTCTTCTTTTTAAACATTTTTTTTTCCTATTTTTTGGATCAAAATTTTTCATCTCTATTTTTACCAATTCATTTTTTTTTTTGCATAATTTATTTAAAATATTAATTTCAAATGGTTTTGAAAATATGATTTTTTTTTTTTAAATGAGGAATTAACGATAATATGCATACAACTAAATATGCTAAAATTAATAAAATCCAATAATTTAACATGCGCTAATAAAATTAATAATATAATTTTTTGAGGAAAAAAGGGAAAAAAAGTTGAAAAAGTTGAAAAATTGAATTCAAAAAGTTTAACTTAATTGTTAATCTTTTTTTTTAAAGTCTTTATTATTACAAATAATTATCAAATATTAAATAAAATTATTAAATGTAATTTTTTTAAAAAATTTACGGTAAAAAAAACTTTTAACCATTTTAGTTGTTATAAAACTTTGCTTTGTTTGATCAATTAATCCAATATCAGCTGCATAAATTAGCAATGCTTGTAATAAAATGATAAAACAATAACGACTACTCATAACATGATAACGATAACTACGCACAGCTAAACAAGCTGTTATCAGTGAAAGTTTTCCACGTTCTGTCATCTAAATTAATTAAAAATTGCATTAATAATTTCATTAGTATTAAAACTTATATTAATAATTTTATTAATATTTGACTAATTAAGTAAGTAAGTTACAAAAAGAAAAAAGAAAGATTTGAATAATTCGACTATACTTTCACACTAATTAATGCACTGTTATCAATGAATGTTCTCCATTGTTCCTTCATCTTAATTAATTAATTTATAAAAATAAATGATTCAATTACTCTTTTATATCAAATAATGTATCAAACAAAGTATGCTTATGCTTTCTCTTTCAATTTTTTAAAAAATTTATTTATTATTAAATAATGAGTTTGTTAATTACAATTAATAATTTGGTCAATTATCAAATATTATTGCTTGAATTAAATTAAGCAATTTGCTAATACCATAACTAATTACTTAATGAATTGCAATAATTAATTACTTGTTTACAAAGTATCGAAAGGAGTACATATGTTCCAGTTCTTCTTGTTCCACTAACACCATGTACCAATGTTGGATTTTTCTTATCAAGTACATTACTTTGTTCAATTGCCCATGTTGCTCGAACAAGACTGAGAAGTTCAGTAATAACCGGTCGTTTTGATACCTTTAAAAATATAAAACATTTTTACTTTAATTATTTCACTAAAAAAAAAATATTAAATGAATTTCATTAGTACTGTATAAATCATTATTGAAATATCGCGGGAATTATTATTGAAATATTGCGGGATTGTGATATCAATAAAGAAACAATAATAAAAGTTGAAAAAAAAGTTGCAGCAATGTTACATGCAACAATTTTAAATTAAAATTATAAATTAGAAATATAAATTATTCCAATTTTGAATTGTATTATTCTTCAAATGCTTTGAATTTATTTTTTTTTTTACAATTCTCTACATTTCTTTACTACTCATTCGTATATTTCTATTTTAAATTTTAATTTTTAATCTTTCGTTGAGAAAAAGACAAAATTAAAATAATCACTCACATATTTCTTCCTTATTTATCACTAAAATTATCATCACAAATTGATAATATCACTGACGAAATATCACTTAAAAAATGAAAAAAAAGCGATGAAATACGACATACTTCTTCCCATCCAGTAAATACAAGTACATATATTGTACGTTCTCCAGGATCATATTTATTTGTGAATTTTAAAATAAATGTTGTTACTGGACCTTCATTTCGTGATGAAACTGTTCTAATCATGAAATATTTTTGCTGAAATTAATCATATTTTAATTAATTAAATTTAATTAAATTTGTCATGGCATATTATTATGACAATAACAAAGAATTATATTTTATTTTATTAAATTTATTGCATCAAATTATGATAAGCAAAAAAAAACCACCTGTAAATTTATTTATCACCTAAATGATATGATATTTAACAATGCTCAAATATGTTTAATTTAAGTTGTGGGAGAAACAAAATATCGCTCAAATTATTTATTAAATTTTCCAAATTAATCCATTATTCAATTTCTGTTACAATCTAATTTTATCTTCTATCTACACTATTCCTTTTACACATTCCTTGCAAAAAATCATTTCTAAATCACGTTGATCTTAATAACAATAACAATAACGATAATATCATTATTACCGCTAATAATAGTGGTAATAATAATAACAGTAGTGATAATAATAACAATAATAGTGGTAATAATGATGATGACAGCAATGACAACAATAATAATACTAATAACAATAATGATAATAACAACAACAATAATAATAATAGTAATAATAAT
>NW_018108347.1:98262-100569 GCF_000183805.2 Loa loa | reverse complement strand
TAATAATAATAATAATAATAATAATAATAATAATAATAATAATAATAATAATAATAATAATAATAATAATAATAATAATAATAATAATAATAATAATAATAATAATAATAATAATAATAATAATAATAATAATAATAATATATTAATAATAATAATAATAATAATAATAATAATAATAATAATAATAATAATAATATTAATATTAATAGTAATAGCAATAGTGATAGTAATAATCACAAAAACAATAATAACAGTAGTACTAATGACAAGTCGCTAATTAATTTTATGAATTTTGAATTAATTAAAGAAGAAGGATTTATCGTAAATAACAATATTATTCATTTCTTTTCAATCTTACCCCAACACATCACATCAACCAAATATTAATTAAAATTATAAATTATTGTAACTAACTGCCAGTCAATTATTTAAAAGTATTAATTAAAAGAAAGACGAAAAAGCATACTTTCAACTTTTGGCCTTCTTTTTTTTCAAAATATTTGGCGCATTTATCTTCAGAAATAAGCGGAATTAAGCATACAATAATGGTGACATTGAATTGCCAAATCATACGTAACCATGAATTGATCGTTGTACGCTTCGGACTCTATCAAATATTTTAATTTCTTATTTATGTTAGAAAAAAAAAAAAAATTAGCCGTTAATATTTAAAATTATCAAAATTATCAGACAATTTTTTGACTCAATTTTGCAAAAGCAATTTGTAATTGCTTTAATTAATCTGTCGATCATAACATAATTATAATCAGTAATCGATAAATTGGTAATAGAGTGATAATTGACAATGTGATTATTAGTCATTCATAAATCATAAATTGCATATATTTCAAGATTACTTAAAATTTCTTAATTAATTTAGTTTTATTTTTATTTTTATTACTACAAAGGTGTAATTCTGCAATGAGTGCATCGAAATATGCTGTCAAAAAATTTTTTTAAACAAATATTTAATTCGCCAATTCAAAACTTATTTTTCCTAATTTCAGTCTTTTTTTTTCGCTATATAAATTAAACAATTTAAAACTGAATCTGATCAAAACTAAATTTTTCAACTTCAAATTTTTAATTTGCAATAAATTTACTTAATTTCACTTCATGCAATTAAAATTAATTCTTTTTTAAAGCTTCAATTTTTTCACATTTCAACATATTTATGTTCGATTTGCAATATGATTAAATTATAAATTATTCGAATAAAAATGAAACCTTTGCAAAATTATTAATATATTTTCAGAATAAAATGAAATCTCTTTACAAAAGCCAGTTTAATTAATTAATTTAAAATAAAATTTTTTAGAAATTTATTAATTCTATTTAAATAAAACAAAAAAAAGGAAAACGATTAAATTTACAATACTTGAGCTAATATATAATTTCCAAAATCTCCTTTAATTTTGGTTGCATGAATATAATCATCATCAGTCTCATCTTTTTTTACCGCCTTAACAATTACCGCCCCTTCATTGTAAAGTACAACATGTTGGTAACGATTTTTCTGCAATTATATTTCATTAATTATTAAAATTCTAATTAAATTAAACTATAGATTAATTAATTGCGATTGATTTAAAAGAAATTAACTTTTATTATCATAAATATCGTTGTAACTTCCGAAAAATTTTTCTAACGCATCATTTTTTTTAATAAAATATCAAATTACTGAATAATAAATGAATAATTAAAAGAAATGAAAAATTTCGAGTTTTGGTCGAAAATATATTTTTGCTACTTTTTCAAATAATAATTTATTAACATAGCATATTGATAGGCAAGAAAAAAGGCAATCTTAAAAGTTGTCCAACTTGTTTATATTTTCTTGCAAAAAAAAAAATGAAAGTTTAAATATAATTTTCAATTAATATTTTAATAATTAATCAATATATAAACGATAAAAATTTGAAAATTAACGAAAAAAATAAATGTATAATAAAGGAAAATGAAACGAATTTTCAATTTTTTTTTTAAATTTCAAAATATTACTTTTTTATTTTGCATAAAACTTGATATATGCCGATCTTTCCGTTTCATATCATCATGCTCTCTTAACATACTCAATTTCCCTGCATAAATATTATTTATCCAAATAATTACTCATATAATTTTATATCAGATAATTAATTGTAGTAAAATTATTTGATCATTTACTGACACAACTTATTAGTGTCGTTAAAATTTGATGAAATTCAATATTTGAAATAAAAATTAAAAACTTTATGAAAGAAATGTTAAATTTATTCATAATCAATGAAATATTTCAGGTAAAATTTTCAACACTGAAGTTTTTTG
>NW_018108347.1:86272-97997 GCF_000183805.2 Loa loa | reverse complement strand
TATAATTTTCAATTAATATTTTAATAATTAATCAATAATATAAACGATAAAAATTTAGAAAATTAACGAAAAAAATAAATGCATAATAAGGAAAATGAAACGTAATTTTCTAATTTTTTTTTTTAAATTTCAAAATATTACTTTTTTATTTTGCATAAAACTTGATATATGCCGATCTTTCCGTTTCATATCATCATGCTCTCTTAACATACTCAATTTCCCTGCATAAATATTATTTATCCAAATAATTACTCATATAATTTTATATCAGATAATTAATTGTAGTAAAATTATTTGATCATTTACTGACACAACTTATTAGTGTCGTTAAAATTTGATGAAATTCAATATTTGAAATAAAAATTAAAAACTTTATGAAAGAAATGTTAAATTTATTCATAATCAATGAAATATTTCAGGTAAAATTTTCAACACTGAAGTTTTTTGTTTGTTTTTTTTTCTCCTATCAACATTGATTTGATAAATGAAATTAGGTAAAACTATGATACCTGCAGTTTTGAAACGTTCAGCAAATTGAGCGATACTTTCACCTTTAACTAAATTTTGTTGCGAATACTTTGTGAACATTTTTGATACTTCCGAGTTTAGTTCTTTTAGATTGACTAGTAAAAGAATTAACGATAACAATATTGTCAACATGACAAATAATATATGCAGTAATTAGATTAATTAATATCAAATAATTAGTATGAATACAAAGAAATCATTACAATTTTACCTGTTACAAGCGGTAAAAGTAATTATTTTATTAATTAGTAATAAGATGGCGTGTATTTTTTTAAAAAAAAAAGTTTTCTTAGAATTTTTAAAGTTAAGTTTTTGTAAATTTTTTTTCAAAGTAAAATTTTCTCAAAAGCGAATTTTTTGAAATTTGTTGCAAAATTGTTTGTTTATTGTATAAATAATTGTAATAATATGATGAAAATTTCAAATACCAAAAATGATGACTAATTAAGCATCGAACATTAATGAATGCCATAAATCGTTACAGTATAATAGGAAATCTTTTAATATTAAAATGAAAGGTTTTATGGAAATTAAAAACAAAACAAAATTGGATTTAAATTTGATTTCTTATTTATTTTTTTAAACAACAAGTAGAAATTTTTCAACGTATTGCTCATTTCAATTAAATATAAATTTACAACCGTCTATTTCTTGATAATAAGTATGAATGAAAGAAATTCAAATTTCATCATTCATTTTAAAGCTTATTTTCATCGGTGATATTTAATCAAATTTTATTCTAAATTAAAATTAAATGAAAATTTTTTTTTAACATTTATTCTTTCTCTATAGATAGCAATAATTGCATAATGTGACTAAAATTGGTATTATGATCTTACTGATATTCATGATCTAATTATTATAATGGTATCAGTAAAATTTTGACAATTCTTACTGATATCGTGATATCAAATATTATCATGATATCACTAAAATTTTGATAACACTTTTTTTCTTCAATGAAAACGTTTCCTTTTCATTTCTTTAATCCTTTTCCATTCCAAAGTTTTAATGTTTTTTCTCCCTATCATCCATTTGATGTTTAAATTATGCTAACACATATAATTAAATAAAAAGTTATCATATTCCTAGGTGTATTTCTAATTATTTAATTGTTTAGTTAATTCCTATCACAACATCATATCCTTATCATTTATCACTCTTTCCATTTTTACTTTATTTACTCATTAAATATAATTTCTTCCATTTATTGTTAAACATAGAATTATCATATTCCCAGTTATATTTTTAATTACTTAATTATTTATTTATTCCTTATCACAGCACCATATGCTTATCATTTATCACTCCTTTTTCCCTTTTTACCTATTTGCCTATTAAATATATCATTTCTTCAACCTACTATTGAATGTAAAATTGCCATATAATTATCATGTCATATATGTAAAATTATCATATAGTTTTATTTCTAATTACCTAATTATTTAATTATTTCTTAATATAACACTACATGTTTATCATTTTATCATTCTTTCTCTTCCTTTTTTTTACCTCTTTGCTTATCACATGCCATTCTTTCACCTTATTGTTTACAAAATTAATGCAAAACAAGTTTCTTTTTTTTTGTCATATAGAAATGACACATGAAAAATAATAGTTGATTTAATGTTGCAATTATCATAAATTATACAAAATCCCTATCCATTAGTATCATTTATCTTTATTGTCTTAATCATTATTGATCTTTATTGATCTTTAGTATTTGATCTCTATTGATCTTTAGTGTTTGGTCTATTGATCTATTTGATCAATAGAAAATAAGCAAAACCCAAACCAAATTTTCACTCAAATAACGTTTAGAAACTAATAATTTATTAATCTCTATTGATTTTAGATTTTATTGATCGACGACGATATTATACAGTATCATGATTATTCCTTATTATTTTAACCTTTATTGTTTTCTATTGATCTTTAATGTTTCATCTACACTTATCGATAGCATGATTCATAGTATGATCATAATTATGCAATCATAAATCGAACAACATACAGAGTGAACTAATAGTTTTTGTAAATGTCCATTCTTCGTGTCACTATTGTCCACTTTTTCATCAATTACTGCTATTGCTTATGATTAATAATTGCTTTTGTGCCATTTGAACTTGAACTATGAACTGAGACTAATTGAATTCTCTGATCAAATTTTAGCTCTCATAAATTTTAAATGATTTTCAATTTTTTTCTTGACCAATGAACATTTTTGCTTCTTATTTGTAGCAAAAACTAGCAACGGTAAAAATAAAAAGTAATAAATTCTATCAATTTAAAAGTAAACTCTAATATCAAAACTTTCAAACGTATTAGTTTATCAAATATTGATAAGAATATTGATAAGAACAGATAGGTTAATTAGTAATCCTTCAATGATTCCTCCTATTTTAACGGTAAATTTCATTTTCAAGTCAACTTCTTGTGATCCTTTATTAGCTTGCCAGACAAATTGTCATTATATGACCTTTCGGTCTTCCGATTCTGTAAATTGTACTTTAATTCTTACTTAAGCTCTAAGCTTATCATTTCCCTGATTGCTTAATGCTATCTTGGTTGTTGTGAATCGGAACAATATTTGCTGTATGATATCTTAGTCCTTTCAATAACTAGTTGACAATTTCGAAATTATCATCTGCTATTTGACCTTTTGACATTCCTAAAATATATCGTTTCGATTTTACCGATAATTTCCAATCGAAAAAACTCAAGGAAATTTTAACAAAATCTTTGTTCAATCGTACATCACTTTTTAACGGCACCATTAGTCCGTCCTTGGTGCTATATTTTCGTTTGAATTTCATTTGTATTTGTTCTCACTTCTTCTGGTCATTTGTCCATTTACTGACCATTCATTGTCCATGCATAAATTTCTTCTAATTTCTAATGATCTCTGATTTTCATTGGTTCCCTGTTAAATAATTGAATGTCACCGATGCTAAAAGTGGTGACTATTTTATTCCAAAACGAATTCTTCTTCGTTTGCAATTGGTCTTGAATTGTTTTATTATCTTTGAAAAAAAAGTATCTTCGAAACTATTCTTCACTATTTGTCCTTTCTAACATTTCTACATACAACTAATTACATTTCTTTTTTTTTTTTTTGACTTTGCTAACAATTTTCGACTTATTTTTGGTATTTTAATTCCAGTTTTTTAAGAGTATTTTAAAGTGCAACAAATTTTAAATGTCCTTTATAAGTTAATTTAAAATTTGCAATGATTTTTACATTGCAAATTATTATTGTTAATTTGTTGCGCAAACAAAAAGAAAATTATAAAATTTGAAAAGAAAAATAAAATATATTATTAAAAATATGAAAGTTATTAATTTTGCTAAAAGTGTTAAATATTAATTAATAAAAAAGATTATGAAAAAATTCATAAATGCTATTTCATTCTTTTTAACTGAAAGCAATAAGTAAATTAATTAATTAAAATACTCAAACTTTCATTGAAAATTTCCAATCTTTCGGCTAATTACTGTGGCATTAATTAATTAATTTATAACACCAATAAATTCTCCCACTGTACAAAAAAGAAAAAAGAAAAAATTGAAAATTCCAAAAATTTTTGAAAAAACTCATCTTTCGAGCAATTATTATTGCATCAATTAATTAATTTATAATATCAAGTTAATATTGTAGAAGAAAATGTTGATATTAGTATTTGCTAAATTAGGTGATAATAAATGCATCAATTAATTAGCAAGAGTAAATTAATATTAGTAAAGTTAATATTAGTAAATATTAGTAAAAAAATGACTAAATACTGATAAATCCATTAATTAACTACTAATATTGGAATTAGTGTTTCGTTAATTAAACGAATCAATATTTGTAAAATAAATAATGAGAAAATTATTAGTTAATTAAAATATTAAATCATTGTCGTTAAATTAAAAAGTAATAATAAATCCATAAATTTAATTGATATTTTAAACATTTTCCATTCTTCCCATATCATAACATACTTTTTATTTGAGTATTCCATTTTTAATCCAACAGTAACAATTGAAATATTTCGTTTTTGATTTCATTTTAAAATTTGATTTTTAATTTTTTCATTTCAATCATTGATCACAAAGAAAAACGACGTTCTTCTTATTTGCTAAATTACACATCAAATGACAAAAAAATGTCAAATGACAAGTAGTGATAAAAAAAAAAAATTTTCCGTTCCCTAATTTTTTTTTAATTTTATTTTCTTCGTTTCTTCCTGATTACTCCCACTGTATACAATAATAATACATCCTTAAATATCTTTTCTTTTTTTGCTGACATTTTTCATTCCACTTTTTCTTTTCCTTTGTATCGTAAAATAGTTTGACCCTTTTGACCTGACGAATAATTAATTTATTCAATCAATGCTATGACCTAATTTTGTATTTGTGCGTTTTAAAATGACCTAAAATATAATAATAAAGGATGAAAAAAAAAAACAAAGTAGTATAAAGTGAAAAAATGGTATGAAACAATTAATTTAAGGATAGATGATAGATCAGATGAAAGGAAGAGGACACAAAAAAAGAAGATGGGGAAAAAAAAAGGCGGAACTGGTAGAGATAAGAAAAAAAGATGGATGGAATGAAAGGAGGAGGGGGGGGGGGGTGGACAAAAGTATGATGTGACAGATTGTGCCTATCATTCATTATTATCACATACATAAAATCATTGAGTAACTTCAGTTGTTTCTCTTCTATTTTATTTTTTATTTTTTTTTTTTGACATTAAATCAAGTTTTTGGCGTAATATTTCCCAAAAATTGAAAATAAAAATATCGGAAAAAAAAAGTAATCGTTTACGTTTTCCACTTTTATGATTTTAAGTGAAATAAAAATTTATTAAAATGAAATATTGGCTAATTTAATAATTCATAAATGTAAATTAAATGTTAGTTGAAATGTATTAATTCGTTTAAATTATGTTAATTTGATTAAATCGTATTAATTTGTTTAAAACGTGCTAATTCGTTTAAATCGTTTTAATTAGATTAAAACGTCGTTAATTCATTTAAAATATTCTAATTTGGTTAAAAAATATTAGTTTTAGTTTTTTAAGATAAAATTTTTTAAAATTGAAAATAGTTTTTAGCAAAATTTAACTCCTCTATAATATGAATAAAAACAATAACTTTTATTTTAGTTAGAAAAATTTGAGGAAATTTTTGCCAGTTATTATTGTAAATGATAGTTTAAAATTTATAATTTTAATTTTAAGAATATTAAAACTAATAGTTTTAATTTTAGGAATATTCCTGAAATTATCCCTACTGTAATCATTCATTTTTGTCGCAGTTGTCAAATCCAATTATTAATATCATTATAATTAAAAAAAAAAAAAGAAAAAAATGAGGAAAAAACGAACGGAATAATAAATATAAACTATCGTCCAATTATGTTTGTCAATTTTTTTTTTTGTTTTTAATATTTTATTTTAAAGAGCTTAATTGTGTAAAAATTAATTTACAATTTTAAAATCATTGTTTGAAAATTAATTCACAATTTTAAAATTGTTGTGTAAAAGTTAATTTGCAACTTTAAAATCATTGTATAATAATTAATTTATAATTTTAAGATTATCGTGTAAAAATTAATTCACAATCTTGAAATTATTGTTTGAAAATTAATTTACAATTTCAAAATCATTGTGTAAAAATTAATTTACAATTTTAAAATTATTATTTAAAAATCAGTTTGCAATTTTAAAATTATTGTTTGAAAATTAGTTTTCAATTTTAAAATTGCTATTTGAAAATTAATTTGCAATTTTAAAATTATTGTTTAAAAATTAATTGCGTAATTTGAAAGCAAAAAAAAAAAAATCTTTTACAATTAAAAATTTTTCCTTTCTTTCCTATTTTCTTTTCAGTGTTGAAACGATACAATTGAAAATGTTACAAGTATTACTTCTCATTGCTGCACTTATCTTCCTCTATTATGGGATACGAAATTTTTTGGAAACAATTCAAATAGCTAATCTTAATGCTAAAGCAGTTTTCATTACTGGTTGTGATTCAGGCTTTGGCTATTTATTGGCTATTAAATGTGCAGAAAATGGCCTACCAACATTTGCTGGATGTTTAACTGAACATGTAAATTTTTTTTTCTTTTTTACCAATTTTCAATCTTCCTATCTTTTCATCTTTGTTTTCTTTTTTTTTTTATTTCTTTAACTTTTTATTGAAAATAAAATTTAGAAACAAATAATTGTAATAAATGCTGTATATATTGAAATAGCAATCGGCTAATCAATAGTTTTATAAATTTCGTAATTAATTAAGAGATGAAAATGAAATTATAATTTTGAAATGATAAGGCTATGGCAGAATAGGATTATCAATGTAATCCATATGGTTTATTAGAATTAATATTTAAAAAAAGAAAAGAAGTGATAATAGCAGTAAAAATTAAATGAAAGATAATTTGCATATTAGCTAAATTCAATTTTTTTTTTTTTTCAAAAGATATCCGAATATTTTTACTCATTTAGGGAATGCAAGCAATTGAACAAATAGCGAAGAATACCATTGGAAAGTTAATTCCGGTACAAATTGATGTGACAAATGAAGAATCGGTTCAAAATGCTGTCCGTTCTGTGGAAGAGAATTTAAATCCTAAATTAAGTACGTTATTAAATAATTTTTAATTAATTATATTTCGGTTAATCAATGATATTCTACCATAAGATTTTTACAAATGTATTAATTTATAAATTAAAAAAGTATGATGGCTTATCCTGGAAATATTGTTTGAAATATAAAAAAAAAAATCCAAATTTTTCCTTCCTACAAATAATTTTTTTTTTAAATTAATTCTTTTTCTTCAAAAAAATAAGTTAAAGAAAAAAATTGTGGTAAATAGTTTTGGTTTATTTCACTTACAAATAATATAATTGAATGATTAATATCAAATTAATGATTGCTATTGAATCGTTTTATTTGAATTTTATTTTTTATTAACTTTATTTTTATTTAATTTTTTTCTTCTGTTATGGTAACAAAATGATAGATTATACAGTTTGTTGGGTAAAAATTATTGTCAAATTTCTAAAATTAATTAATTAATCCATTCACTCATTGAATAATATTAATGTGATGGAAAAGAATTTTTTTTAAGTGCTATATGCAATAGCATTGCCAAAATTTTTGTTAATTAATTAATCAATGAATTAATTAATTTGATGATGTTTGTTTAATTATTACAGCTACTTCATACTTTTTTCATGAAATATTTTTATCTAAAATCATCTTTGTGTTTGTATTTGTATTTCAGAATTATGGGCATTAGTGAATAATGCTGGATCATTCGGAATTTATGGATATGATGATTGGTGTACGGTAGAGGAATATGCAAAAGATTTGAATGTGAATACTCTTGGTGTTATACGTGTTACACATGTTAGTTGTTAATTAATATGTTTAAAATAAACAAAAAAAAACTTTTATAATTTGTTGCTTTTTCTCATCCTCTAATTAATTTCAATTTTATAAATTTTGCTTTGACTTTTAAATTTCCAATTTAATAGCAAAAAAAAAACGATTATTTCCTTTCAATATATTTTGCAATTTAATGAATTAATATTTAATTGGTTTAGAGAGAAAAACAAATAAACAAATAAGTAAACAAATAAACAAGCAAATAAACAGATAAGTAAATAAATAAATAAATAAATAAACATTGTGATATTTTAGACATTTATGTCTTTGTTAAAAGAAAGGAAAAACAAAAAAAGGAAAACATTTAGAAAAGAAAAACAAACAAACAGATAAGTAAACAAATAAATAAATAAATAAATAAGCAAATAAGTAAATAAATGAATGAATAAATAAATAAGCAATTATAATATTTTAGGCATTTATGCCTTTATTAAAAGAATCTCGTGGTCGAGTAATAGCAATAACCAGTGTTTGTGGTCGTTTAGCATTAGCGGGAATTGGCCCATATACTGTCTCAAAATTTGCCACCGAAGCTTATCTCAATGTTTTACGGTAATATTTTTAAATTATCATCAAAAAGTTTCCAAAAAAAAAAAGAATTATCCACTTTTTTTTCTGCAAAGACTTGCATAACTAATTATTAAGCTAATTAATGAATTAGGATAATTGGTGCTATGATTTTTGCTTGCTAGAGATTTTAAATTTAAAATATCAGCTTTTTTTTCGATTTCCAATATGATACATTGGGATAATTTTAGGTCATGCAAAATTTATTGATTTATTAAATATTGTTAAGTTGAAAAGTTTTTTTTTGCTTTAATTATTCTAACATTTATTCGTTTTCTTTTACTTTTTTTAAAAAAAGATTTAAAGAAAAAACAAAAACTATCGAACAAAGATTAATTGAATACAAAATTAAAAATCAAAAACTGAAATTAAAAATAATTTATGAAGGAAATGAAAATGAAGAAAAAAAAGGAAAATTTTGAAAATAATATTTCAGTCAAGAATTACGCGAATTTGGCATACATTGTGCAGTTTTGGAACCTGGACGCTTTCGAACAGGTCTTATGGATAAGAAAGCAATGATTGATCGTATCAATTATTCATGGAATCGACTGGACAATGCTCGAAAAGCGGAATATGGTGGTGAAGCATTCAAGGAATTATGTAAGCTTCTTTTTTTTTTTCTTTTAATATAAGTTATTAAATCTAGTACTGAAAATTTGAATTGGAAATTACTAGAAATTTGAATTGATCTTAATTTTCAATCATGCAAAAAAAACATTGAAAATTTGCATAAAAAATTTATTTGAATATCTCATGCGAAATATTTGATTTATTTGAATATCATGCGCAATATTTTAATGATAACATATCTTTGATCAATTAGCTTCGAAATTTTCAAACCTATATGTCAATTAAAAATAACATAATAATAAAAGTTGGTTATTACATAAGGGTGATAAAAGCTGACACAACTTCCCATGCCGGGAATCGAACCCGGGCCGCGTGGGTGAAAGCCACGAATCCTAGCCACTAGACCACATGGGATGTACAGGATGTTGCTAAAAGATGAAATCCGAAAAAATTCAAAAAATTAAAAATCTAAACCTCTGATTTGATTAATTTACTATGGAATATTTTAAATTTAATCAGAAATTTCAGTCTTTTCATTTTTTCTTCCGCCACAATTTGTTTAATTTCTTAAACAAACTTTTTTGACAAATCGAAATTTTAGGAAATAAAATTAAGTAAAGAATGAATATTTTTAATATAATAATATTATTACAATATATATGCTTAATTTGTTATATAATATATTTTAAAAAATATTATTATATATATTTAATTATTATGTTTTCATTTCTCTTGGATAATCTTTTAGAAATTTGGATAATTTTGCGATAATTAATTTATATTACTTATATTAACTGGCAATACCTTTCAATAGATGTGAACAAAATTAATAACTTGAATTCTATTTTTTTTTTTTCAATACCATACTCAACCAATCAACTGTTGTATTAAAATTTATGTATGTAAATAATAAGTAAATGATAAATTTTTAAATTGTATGCATAAAATTATCATTAATTAGATTTTTTTTAAGAAAATGAAATAAACTTGAAAAAAATAATTTTGCATTTTAAATTTTATATTAATTAAATCATTACAGATTGTGATCGTTCATGTGAATTTTTCTGCGATGGTGCATCAACATCATTGAATTTGGTTGTTGATTCGTATTTTCATGCTATCACAAGTCATTTTCCACGATATCGTTATTATATTGGAATGGATTCGATATATCTAATAATGATATTCATTCCAATTCAAATACGTGATTTTCTAGTGTGTGATTTTTATCGTAATGTAATTGGATGGCCACCAAAAGTATTCACATCAACATTTAATCTTATCAATAATTACTCTATGTTAAAAGATACAATTATTGATTGGTGTGGGAAAAAATTTCAAAGAAATTAAATAATTTCAAAACATACCTAAAATTTTTCATTTTGACAATTCCTACTTTTTAATTTTCACCAATAATTTTCTACAATAATGATACTATTTAGTTATCAATAATCAGCTATCTTATCGTAGTGATAATCTTTATAAGGTTAACTATGAATAAAATAGACGATAAAGCGTATCCAAGTATATATGAGTCAACGTAAAGTATTTGCATAAAAAGGTTGATGAAAATATTAAGCATTTTTAGAAAGCATGCTAAAACATATCATTAAATGTTTGTGATAAATTGAAGACGAAGAATGAAGCAAGAAAGATGGTAGATTGATTAAATATAAAATGTTCAAAGAGATGATAAAAACTGACGTGCAATTACTGTAGAAGTATACGATATGTACAGTACAGAAGCATACGATATGTGTAGTACATGCAATACAGCACGTAGTGTATGATAATGCAATATATAATTTCATAATAACAAAAAATCACAAAACGATGTTGGTCAGATTCTGATATTATTCCAACTTTTACATTCATAAAATGATTAATGATATTGACGGAAATAATAATTTGTGATTTCACCAGCAATAATATGATAAACAGGGGTACACTGTAGGCATACCGTAACATTTGTGCAAAAAATGATGCCCAATTTTAGCATAGTTAAAAAAAAAATCTAATTAATTAGATGTGTACTTGAATAGTAACCTAAGATTAATCATTTGATAAGGATGAATGATAAAGAATCGCATGAATAGCGATATTTTACAGCATACGTAGATGAAAGATGAAATTGTCACTGATAACTATGACATAATAATTTAATTAGTAGCAGTGTTCATTTTTAGTTATTACATAAAATGAATACGTAAAAAATAATATAATTATTAATTTATAATTTTGTTATTGTCAATTTTAAATTTTAAATTGTAAATTTCATTTGTAAAATTTAATTTATAACAAACTTCACAATATTACGATGAAAAAATAAGCTTAAAAACTTATACAATACTAAAAATCAATTTTAATTTTGTTCATTTAATTTCAAATTTATAAAAATTTATGTCATGTTTTCTTTTTTCTCTTTTCTTTTGCTGTGATGAAAAGATGGACAAATGTGACAGTTCAATCAATTACTCAATTATAGTGACATATTCGTATTTTCCTCTTCACTATTTCTTTGATGAAATTAATTCAGTGTATATTTCGTCAATTTAGGTCAATTTCAACGATCAGTGTTTTGTATTCAAAAAAATAAAAATATAAAAAAA
>NW_018108347.1:83575-85885 GCF_000183805.2 Loa loa | reverse complement strand
TTTTTTTTTTTTTTTTTTTACAAAAAACATTATCATTCTATTAAATATAACTTATTTCTGCTACATTTACTTTGTTCAAAATAATTTCATTATATATATAAAAATTCAAAAATTGTCATTCATTTTGTGAAATTTTCAAAATTTTTGTCCTCTTTTTTTCGCGAATAAATTTTTAGTCTTTTTTATATGTTTGTTTTTTGATCTTTTATAATATCCATTAACCTATAAAGTTGATAACTTAACTTTGATTAAAATTGATTAAGTATTAACAATATTTCAATTACTTGATAACATCCTATCTATGCCTAATATTTGACAATACTTTATCCACGTTTACTATTCGTTAAAATTCTACCCATTAAAAGTATTCGATAAAACTTTATCCATGTCTTGTATTCGATAAAACATTATTCATATTTAATATTTAATAACAATTTATCCATATTGAATATTGGGTGGAACTTTATTCATGCTTAATATTTAATCGATATTTTACCCGTGATATCCTACCTAATCATGTATTTAGTAAAGCATTACCCATACTTAATATTACCCATAACTGATAAATGTTACAAGTTATCATGAAATGGAAAAGAAAGTATTTTGCATCAAATTCAGGGAATCCAAAGTTATTGCTATTATTTCATTGATAATAATATTATTTTAATATTAATATTAAAAGTGACATACATTTGTAAATAATTTGTTATTAATTATGGCTTTAATATTTGTTAATTTACATTTATTATCAATAGCATTTTTATTCGAGATTTTTCAAATAATAAAAGTTATTTCAATTTTTATTGTATTTATTACAAAGTATTTTTTTTATTAATTGTCATAAATGAGTAAAAGAGGAATAATTTTGGATGACCTAAAATTAGATGGTGAAGATTATCAATGGATTGGAGCATATGGATAGATGTATAAATTAATAATGTATGTCAAAACATCTTATAATAATAAAAACTAAAGTTCAAAATTTCCAACCTAATTTAAAAGTAAGTAAAAGCATTTTTTTTTTATGATAAAAATTTGGAATATTTGAAATGTTACGTCAAAACTACTTGAAAATGTAGTTCAAATAAAGAAAAAAAGGAGCAAAATTTGAAATATGTCAAAAATGGATCAAATAATTCGACAAATTTTAATTAAATTATTTTAACGTCTGAAATAGCAATTTATAAAAATGTGTAAAAAGATAACAATTTGGTGAACAAACATTTGGAATATAATAAAAAATAATGATTAAATAATTTAGTTTATGAGGAAAGATTAAAAACGACTTTGATTGGGTTAATATCCCATATAAAGTTTTAAAAATTTTACAATTATGATTTCGGATTAATGCGATAAAATTTTATGATTGAAAATTCTAAACCAAAACTTTTTTCGCAACATATCAGGAAGAAATGGCATGCAGTAATTAGATTAGCTAATTAATTATTATTGATAAAATTACTTAGTATTTTCATTTTTTTTAAGTCATTTTTTTTAACATTCTTAATTATAAAATTTGTAGTACTTATAAAAAATGTTAGTAATTAAATATATCTTCCAGTTTTTTGCATTCAATATTGCAAAAAATTTGTCAAAATTAATAATAATGCAATCAAAATTTGAGGAAATTAGTATAATTCCCTGATTTTTTATCGTCAAATTTAAAATATTAATTTAAATATTTTGAAATTACGATAAGATAAAGATTTAGAAATTTTTAATATTAATTTTATTTTTTATCAATGATTTAAAATTTTTGTCGTTAATTTTATTTTTACTAATAATTTGGAAAAACTTTTTAAAATTTTTGCAAAATATCATTTATATACTATACGAAATATTGGTAAAATGTTAAAATTATTTAACTGAAGAATGATATGAAACATTTAACCAACTTTCGTCATTTTATGGATAATTAGGTCAACATATTGATATGGTATAAAATGTTATGTGGGCAATACTCGTTGTTGCATAAATGACCATTCATTTTAATATATATGTATAACTGGCAAATTGTTAATTAATCATCCTTTCTCGATAAACATTGACGATTGTAATATTTAAAATTTTATTTACTTTTATATGAGCCAAAAATGTCCTTGAAATTTATCATTTATCAGTGATTTCCTATTTGTTCCATTTAATAATGTGCTATAGTTAGTCGTTGGTTTCATTTTAAAAGTATTTTCTATTTTCTATTAATTTATATTTAAAATAATTTGTTAAATTTCATCGATTTTTTTTTCCAATTCGTAATTTGTCCAAATTTTTTGTATCAATCTATTGGATATCAATCATCCGGCTTGTATT
>NW_018108347.1:77290-82003 GCF_000183805.2 Loa loa | reverse complement strand
AACAATAATAATAATAATAATAATAATAATAATAATAATAATAATAATAATAATAATAATAATAATAATAATAATAATAATAATAATAATAATAATAATAATAATGTTAATTATAATAATACCAATAGTAACAGTAATAATAGCAAGTATAAATTGACCGAATTACTTGAAGACTAGAAAATTGCAGAAATTCTTGGAAAATTCATTCAAAAATTACTTTCTATTATGGAATGATTAAAATGATTCATTATATTTGATGAATTTTTTTTTTCAACTTTAAATTTATTCCATCCATTCAATTTTAATTTATTCTTATTTAAAATGTTAATTTATTTATTGAGGATGGCATAAAATGAAGAAATAAAATCTTTTTTTTTTATAAATTCAACCTATGCAATCTTTTTTTGTTAAGAAAAACTTTTTCTTTTAAAAAAATTCGTGGGTTTTTTTTCAGTAAATTTCAACTATTTTCAAATTAATGGCATTTATCAACTGCTTGCATTAGAATTGATAAATGAATGAACGAATGACTGACTGAATGACTGAATAAATGAATGAATGAATGAATGAATGAATGAATGAATGAATGAATGAATAAATGAATGAATGAATGAATGAATGAATGAATGAATGAATGGATAAATGAATGAATGATTTTCGTTTGTAAGGGACAAAACAGAAAACAGATTTTTGTCAACACTGTGCATTAATTAATCGATAAACAATATTTGTAATCAATAAACAATATTTGTAATCAATAAACAATATTTGTAATCAATAAACAATCTTTATACACATTAAGACATTTGCATATTCTAAAAAATGTTAAAAGCAAATAATACTAAACGAGTAAAAATTTATTTATATCATAAATGATTACAATGAAATGCATTTGCATATTATTTACAAATTATTCGATCAATTAATAAATATTTGCTGTTATTGTTAACAAAATTGATTATTTGTTGATTTATTTCTTGGTTACCTAAAACATAATTTGCCTATAACTAAACCAAATCTATTAATTAATTAATTAATTGGACCCTATATATATCGAAATAGTACTGTATAATTAACATAAATCGAAATAGTACTGTATAATTAAACCATATATCTGTAATTCATTATTGTAATTCGTCTCTTTTTTTTTCCTGCTCATCCCATTCTTTGACATTTATAAATTTCATTTCAATTTAATTGTTTGAAATTTAAAAATGAGTTTAATTGTTTTTTTTTCTTTCAATATTTAAACAAGAACTTTTGTAAGAATTGATAGAAATTCATTTGCTATTAAATTAAACTCTTTCGTTTTAGTTTTTTTTTTTTTTGAAAATTTTTTGTCAAAAAAAAAAATATTACAATTTAAATAATTAGCGAAGAGAAGAAAATCAATTAAATGAATGGGGTCGATGTGGATGATCGTTCAAAACAAAGACAATACCGCTTTCATACTGCTACAACAAGAGTAACACCAACAATAGCAACAACAGCTACAACAACAACAATAACAGCAACAACAACAACAACAACAACAATTGCTACAACAGCAGCAGCAATAACAGCAACAACAACGTCACCAATAATTCGAATTCAAGGATTACCAAAAAGTAATGGTTGTGATGAGAAGCGAGGTATTCTGCGAAGTCTTTCATTTCAGGTAAAAAAAAAGTAAAAAAATTTTTTCTAAAATTGGATGGAAAATTTTGCAAATTTTTAATTTTTGATTTTAAATATTTTTATTTTAATTTTTTCAACTCTAATATATTTAAATTTAATCATTTTGAAATAGTTACAATTTATTTAACAAAAAAAAAGTGAAAATTGCTACGATATGATCAATCAGTTAATCAATTAGTAATATATGCGCATTAAGTTTCCTTTTTGTTTAAGATTTGATTTCACAATTACATATGATTGTTTGTTAACGGTTGCTAAATTGGAAGTTTGCTAATTCGTCCTAATTAGTAATTAGCAATTAGCTGATAGCTGAGCAAAATTATCAGTCTCATAAAAATTTCTCCGATTCCTAATGATAGAAAAAAAAAAGTTTATTTAATTTATTACTTTAATGATTGTTCCAAACAAATAATAATTATATCGGTAATTGAATTAATTTATTGAATTCTTGCTTAGAGTGATAGTACGAAAATAATTTTAATCAATCAAATTAATACGAATTATCAATAAATTCCATAATTTCATCAACGTGTAATACAAATTTGATGAAATTAATATGATGTAAATTTTTAATTGGTTAAGAAATAAAAAACACTTCTTATCATCATTATATTTATTTAAATTCTAATAATGAATTAAACTTGATTAATTGTAATTAAATAATTATTGGTATTTTTTTTTGCAGTTCAGTAGATCATTAAATCGTGGCAAACGTCGAATAGCTGATGTATTCGATAGTTCAGATGAAGCGGAACAACAAGGCGCATTTGGTTTACGAGGTTGTAAGCCAAATCGTCTTGAATTAGCCATGTATTCATCAACATTTGGCGTTCAACATTATGGCATTATGTTGAAACAAAGTAAACGAAAAAATCGTACAGCAAAATGGAATAAACGGCATGACAATCATTTCATTATTTAAATTCAAATTTTAAATTAAAATTTTTTCCAAGTTTTCCTATTTAATTTGAAATTAATTTATTATTATTATTTTTTATTTTTATTTTTTTAAGAATAAACAAAGGATTAATTTTTGTAATTTCATTACTTATTGCATCCATTGTTGATTAATTTAAAACTTAATTAAACAAATAAAAAATTTATCGATTTAATTAATGGAAAAAAAATTAAATTATTGAATAAATTAAATTGAATGAATAAAATAATGAATAAAAAATATTTCATTTTTAGATTTTTCGTGTTAAAAGAATGCTTTCTTGTTTATTATAAAGTATCGGAGAAAAAAATATTTGAAAAAACAAGACGAATGAATTTACATCCAAAGGTATTCCTATTATTAACGCTCGTATTTATCATAGTTCCAATTGCATTTGTAATTATAATTTAATTAATTATAATTATAAGTTTAATATGTTCTTTTTTGATTGCTTACTGATAATTAATTATTTCACTCACTTTTTTTTCTTATTACTTAATTAATTAAAGGTTAAACTGATCCTATTCCTTAATGTTTACTTTTTGCTGCCATAATAACAATTAGTAAAAATTAGATAATTAGCCATAATTAGCAGTAATTAGTAATACATAATAATGATAAAACATACATCATCATTCTGCATTATCTCAAATGATAGATAACATGAATGGCGCATGTTTGTGTGAAATAATATATGAAGTTGCATTTATTTCATATTTTTATACCTAAAAAATTAAATAATTTAAAACAGAATAATTAATATATAATTATTTATTGTAAAATAATTAATTCAAATTAAAATAACTCTACTATAACATTTTATATTTCTCTTGTTTTCTATTTTTCTTTTTCTTATTTTTTTTTTTTTTTGTTTCATCTTTTTTATAATAATTATTTATTACACATTTACTAAATGAAAATTATTAAAATATATTAATTGATAAAATTTAATTTTTTTTTAGGGAATAGTTCCACTTGTTGGTTGTTCCGTAGTAGCTGGTCAAGATCATGGACATAAGAATTGTTTATTGATAACACATACACAATTTAAATCAGCTATTATTGTTTGTGCACCAGATTCAAAAGTCCAAGAAAGTTGGTTGACAGCCTTACGTGATGCTACAAAAATGTTAGTAAAAATTATTTTAAATCTTTTTTTTTCTTTTAAATTTATAATTCATTTTTGGTGGGGGAAAAAAAAAAGAAGAAAAAGACGAAATTACAATTTAATTTTGAAGATTTTTTTTTTTAATCATTTGTTGAAATTTACGTTAAAACAAAAAAATTATCATTGCAAAAATAAAAAAGGAAAAAAAAGTCGTTAAAAAGTAAATGAAAAATTTTGATCACATTTACCGTATTGCTACTTTATTAATTAATTCTAAAATTTTCATTACTTTAAATTAATTCCATTTTTCAATTAAAATTTATTGAAAGATAATGTTTCACTTTCTGCAAGCGTTGATTTTTATTTCCTATTCTATTTTTTAAAATTCCATTATTATTATCTGTAATTGTTAACTATTAAATTGATAATACAAAAAAAAAAAGAAAATGGCGAAGAAATTGAACGAAATTTTATTTTTAAAAATTTTTAATTTAAATTTATATTATTATTTGCAAAAATTGCATTAAGAAAATTTTAAAAAATAAAATTTTAAAATTAAATTTTTAGTTCTTATAAAAATACTACATCATGGGAAAAATTAGTGGAAGAATTGGAAAGTCGTGGTGTATTATTAAGTGAGGAAAAGAAAATGTATGAAGAGAAATTGTTAGCAGAAGCGCAAGCACGACGAGAAGAACATAGTCGATATTTGGTTTGATTTAATTTTATTCAATTAAATTTGAATTTTCCTTTTTCTTTAAATAAGATATTTGAAAAAAAAATGCATTAGTATGTATTTAATTTCATTAAAAAAAAAAAAAAAACTATAATGAAAATATTTTACAAATAATTTAAATTTTTTTTGGAAATATTCGAATACAATTGATCTTTGCAATAATTTTAACATT
Organism: Loa loa; assembly: GCF_000183805.2. Lineage (NCBI taxonomy): Eukaryota > Metazoa > Nematoda > Chromadorea > Rhabditida > Onchocercidae > Loa > Loa loa. The sequence goes on along the minus strand of NW_018108347.1, from coordinate 77,373 downwards.
TTATTTGTTAACAATGTTAAAAATTTTTTTTTTTAAAAAGAATATTTTTATTTTTTTAAGGCGCCATATATAAAGATAGCAAT
>NW_018108347.1:63347-76656 GCF_000183805.2 Loa loa | reverse complement strand
AAATATTCGAATACAATTGATTCTTTGCAATTAATTTTAACTATTTTATTTGTTAACAATAGTAAAATTTTTTTTTTTTAAAAGAATATTTTATTTTTTTTTAAGGCGCCATATATAAAGATAGCAATATTGATTGATTGATTGATTGATTGATTGATTGATTGATTTATTGGCTGCAAAGAAGAAGCAAATATTCTACAAGATTTCGAATTATTCCTTTCTTTTTCTTTTTCGTTTTTTTTGAAGTATTATAATTGAAGAATAGCAATATTGATTGATTGTGAACAGGGAGGAAATGTTTGTATTGATATCTTATCATTTGATCATTTAATCATTTTATCATACTTATAGTGTCTTGAAAGAGCAAAAGATGAATTAGAACGGGAACGTGAACGATTAATTCGAATGACGAAGAAATTAAAGGATGATTTGCAAAGCGTAAAAAAGTTAAACATAGTTATTTTTTAATAATAAACTATAATTAATTAATTGTCTAATTTAGATTGCAACTGCATCATTTATTCTTAAATTAATTTTTATTTATTAAACAATTTATTTATCCATTAATCATTTTTGGATTTCATTCCTTGCAATCCTTTTTTTTTATCCATCATCATCAATTTAATTAATTTAATTTTCACTATGATTGATTTAAATAATTTAATTTAATTAAAATATTCATTTATTTATTTTTTGATCATTTTAAAGTTCCAATTTTTGTGCGTTTTTTTTTTTTAAATTCACCATCGTTAATTTCATTAATTTAATTTTCACCACCATCAATTTCATTAACTTACTTTTCATCATCATTAATTTAAGTGATTCAATTTATTTGCAAAAAAAAAATAAGACGGAAATTTCTCTCTCTTAATAGCAAACATTTTTCAATAGTGAATTGAAAATTACGAATGAAACGAAACGAACATTGGAACAGGAGAAAATTTCTTTAAATGCTAAAACTGAGCATCTTGTCAGTAATATGCAGGTCAGTAATTAATCAAATTAAATTTTATAAAACCAAAAAAAAAGAAAAAGGTCAAATAAAAAGGTGAAAAAAAAAACTTAAAACTTTTATACTTAAAAATTTCCAATAAAATTCATTGCTATTATTATTTTGACAATTTATTTGTTCGAAAAATTTTCAACCAAATGTAAAATAAATGAGCATAAATTTAATCAAATTATATTAAATATCAATCAAATTACATCAGGTGTTAATTAAATTATATTAAGCATTCATTAAATTACATTTAGTAATAATTGGATTATATTAATTATTAATTAACACGATGAAATTGTATTAGCCATAAATTACAAACAATTTTAATTACAAAAAAAAAATTCTTTTTCCTATAAAACTTAAAAAAATTTCAATTTTCCAACAAAAGATATGTATATTATATTAAATGTAAAATAATTAACATATAATATATATATATAACATTATTAATTTTAATAATTTATATATATTTAAAAATTCTGTAAATTTATAATGCACACTTTTTCTCCATAAATTTTATTTGCTTTTTATATTTCTTTTTTTAATTTATTAAAAAAAAGTGTATAAATTTTAATCATTTTAATATACATTGATTAAGCTGGAAAAAGCACAGTGCAGAAAATTTTTAATCAAATTATTTATTTTAATCAAAAAATGAAGTATTCTTTTACTAGTATTAAATTAAACGCAAAAATAATTTTGATTGTAATCAAATATTTTCAAGGAAAAAAAGAAAAAAAGAAACATGAAATTAATTAATTAAAAATAAAAAACATATTTTATTATACTAAAATATTGTTTTTATTATACTAAAATGTTGTTTTTATTATACTAAAATGTTGTTTTTATTATACTAAAATATTATTTGTCCATTGTTTCCTTTTTTTTTCCACACCTTAAAATTTATATTATAATTATAGTAATAGATGAATATGCAATATTATTAATACCGTATAATTTTGTAGTCACTCAATTTGGAAAAAACAAAAATTGAAGAGCAAGTATCAACAATAATTCGAGAACGTGAAAAATTTTTACTTGAAAATCAAAATTTGTCGACTGCGACATGTCAATTGAAAAATCGATTAATGGAAATTGAAACAAAAACGAATTGCATTTTAGCGGAAAAGGAACGTGTTGAAGCAATGTATGATTATAATATCTTTTTTTTTTTTTTGATTCATTTTCTATTCATTATAGATGATAAAAGAAGTTTTTTCATAGAAAAATTAATTAAATTAATTCTATTAGAATTTATTTCAATGAAAAAATTTATTAAATTAATAATTTATTTATATAAATTTAGGCTTCGTTTAAATGAAAAAAAAACAAATGATTTGGAGAAAGAAAGAGAATATTACAATAGTCAAACAATGGAACTTTTAAATTCATTGAAGGTAAAATTTTACCATTTTATTTTAAATAACTTTTTTTTTCTTTGTCCTTTTCGAAAAAGATAGAAATTACCATTTGACCTTTGTTTTTTCTTTTTCTTTTTTTTTAATTTTTAGAAAATATTGTGAAGTAAATTAAATCCATTTCTTAAAATATTATTGAAATGACAAGAAAACAAATGTGTCCAATTTTTAAATGTAATTGACTTTCGCTTCATTATGCATAAGATGGAACATATTGATTTTTTATCGATTTAGAAATTTTCAATTAAATTTTTTCTTCCTATTAAAAGACTTAATAAACTAACGCAATAATTCTATATTTATAATTTCAATTTGTATATTTCTATTTATTAATTTTTTCTTATTACATAATTTCTTAACATTTTCTATTTTTAATTTTACCAAACTATTAAAAAGAAAGACATAAATTTTCAAAAAAAAAAGAAAAAGAGAAAAAAAAAAACTTTTATTCAGGAAGTAAGTGAACAACGTGATATAACAGAAGCTGAATTAAAAGATGAAGTAATGGCACGAATTGGTGCCGAAAAACAACTTCAAGCTGCCGAAAAAGCTCTGGAACATTTAGAAACAGCATTAAAATTAACTGGAGCGCAAATGAGCGAATTACAGGAACATATCATGCCTGATGTTCATAAATTACGAGGTAAAATTATGATAAATAAATTAAAAATAAAATTTCATTTTTCCAAAATTAAATGACAAATGGGACATTTTAGATTTTAATTTTGGATAAGTTCTAGAAATTTTCATTTCAATTATATTAGCTTCTTCTTTTTTTTCCTTTTTTTGAGATCTATTACAAGCTTGAAATTTCAAATTGAAAATTGAAAATGAAAAAACGGAAATCGAAAATGAAAAAAAAAATTTAATTAAGGAAATGGAGTATATTACAGATATTGTTTCTCATGAAATCATCTCATAAAATTAAAAGTATTGTTTTCATTTTTTTTTTAGAATTTTTTGAACAATGTGCTGAAATATCTAAAATGGATGCAAATCGACCTATTATTATGCGAAATGCTATACATGCACGTCGTTCGTTGAGACGTAACAAAACACGTGTACGTGGCTCAATCCGACGTAAACTAGCACCAGCTATCACTATGCAATCGACGTTTACAACAGGATGCGATAATACTGAAATGCCAAATCCGGAAGAACCAATACCAAAAATTGAACCAAATAGTCTAATGCATCTATGAAACATTAAACATATAATTAATGATGTTAATTAGAATCGCTTTTGAAATTCAAAGAAATTAAATGTCGAATAATACTGTATGTAATAAAAGCTGACTGGAATATTGGAATTGAGCAATCAAATAAAAATTATATATGAATAATTAACATGACTCGTCATGTAACGAAAAAAAAAGCAAAAATAATAACAATAATTATAAAAAGAATCATCTGATAAAATAATTAGAAAGCCATAAAGAGGCTATTTTTTTTCTATCGATTAATAATAAGTACGAAGGAATAATTTCAAAAAAAAAAAAAGAAAATCAAACAATGTTAAGGAAAGTAATACATATATCAAACTTGAAATACTCTTTAATGAATAGTTATGATAATTGATAAGATTTTTTTTTAATTTTATAACTTGCTAGCTATTATTTTAATTGAAGGAAGGAATTTAAAATATTTTATTTTTATTTTCTACCTCCTTCAATCTAAATTAGCTATTAATTTCCATGTCTGTATGTATTTATGAAATGAATCATTTATTTGTTTATCCAAATATAATTCTAAATTAAATTTTGCAAGTGTGGAAATACCGAAATAATTGTAAATATGTTAATCGTTTTCAACAATTTCATTTGATTTGTTTCATTTCGCTATATTGGTGAAATGTGAAGAGTTATGAAGGTTTAACAACATATAAAAATAAGAAAATTTATAAGTTCTACGAAAACATCAAAAAATCTAAGATAATGTCAAGTGAAACACACATGATTTTAACTCTCAAAGGTTCGAATGTATCAACATTACAATTTTATAGCTGGCATCATAGCTAAAATCAGGAATGAAACGTCTAATCAGGTATGCAAGCAAACTGATATCACGAGAAGCGTTATATCCAATGATTCGATGATTTCGATAACGCATAAAACTATTCAAAGTTTACATATATTCGTTGTGAAAAATAGAAATAAACTTGAAATATAAATAGTGATGGGAATGAAGTACAATTTAAAAAAATAAAAAAAAAATAAAAATACCACTTAAGAAAATTTCCGAGTAATAAAAAAAGTAAACAAAACCAAGTAAACAAGACAAGTAGAAGTTTTGAAATGTCCTGAAACTTTAAATACTAAGATTTTGAAATACTGTTGGGAAAAGTTGAAAAAAAACGCGCAAAATTTTTTTACTATTAAGGATTAAAAATTTTCGACAATTCCAATCAGAAAATAAAACCTCATTTAACAATGAAGACCGATTTAAAAATCACTTCTTGTAAACTGCACTTTGTTCTCTCGAAATTTGCTGATAAATATCCACCGCTGGTTGCGGTAATGGATAAAGCGATAGTCGAGATTTGAATATACTGATATTATTTATCCGTTCAGCCAACTGCAAAGGGAAACAATATTAATTCTGAACACTGGCAGTGGATTTATGACCCAGGAAATACCAGGAGGACCTGAGAGAAAACGGAACAATTAATAAGAAATTAGTATAAAATAATATTTCCTTACATTTAATGTATGAATTATGTCAGTTATACTTTGGCTGTAAATCCGGTAATGTATAGGTGGACGAAATAGGGTTTACCTGTGCCGCATCACCGGAAGCATCGTGTTCGCGTTTCGCAACTGTGTCTTCAGTTTCGGAATTAGCGTAAACCACTGCACAAAGTTTTCGTCTTTCCAAAGAATTTACCGCAAAATGTTTGTCAAAGTATTCGATGACATTTGCTTTGGTCAATTTGCGTAGTATGGGCACTTCAATATCATCTGAAATTGATTTCATACTGATAAGGTAAACGCTGGGTAAAGGATGGAACTTTAACACCCATCTGCTTCTTCAAACTATTTTGAAAACAAAGCAAGCTCAAAAAATTGATAACTGATAAGTGTCGGTTACAGTGCAGAACTTTTCCAAAATTTATTCAGTTCTTCCAATGAAAGTAAAAAATATTAAATTAAAATTAAGGTACCTCTTTCGAACAAATAAAATCTGCTATCAACTTCAGCCCAATAACGACCCGCTTGAGCTTTCATTGTCTTTGGCTTTTCGAGACGTTTAGTTGCAAGTGCTTCAACATTATCGAGGAATTCACTGTCGGACATTTTTTCGAGATCAGACTAGAAGAACAAATCATATTTTAAGAAAAAATAAGCAGGACCAGAAAATTATTAATACGCAACACTATGATGTAAATTTCTACCCTGAATTTCACAAGGAAATTTTCGATCCTTTCTTCCATAAATTCCGGAACGTGCTGCCCCTGAATCAATAATTCTATTCCTTGAACACCATTATTTCGCCTGGTTCCTGTGTGGACAATATAACCTGAAAAATTTCAAACCATAAATATGCACGTCCTAACTCTTTAAATCTTAAAAGAATTTTTTCATCTCAGACCCGACAAACACAACATCTGCCAATATCCAACCGCACATGAGGAAGTGAAATTGCACATATTATCGGATAAATGAAGAAACCATATTCCTGCTTACCTAACTGTTCAGTTGTTCTCAGTTGATTGAAAGCAGGTTCAGCAGCTAATTGTACGACTAATTCTAACAAAACATTCTCTCGGATATCTTGTAGACCTGTTTGCATAAAATAATTGATGGATGCATTTGGATGTGTTGATTGAAATGCCTTGTACACATATTGGGATCCTGCAATGGAAAAAGATCTTATGTGCCCTTTCAGTTTGAAACTGAATTTTTTCACTTAAGTCTTCAGAAAAAGCAGAAAATACTGAAATATTGATACATAATTTAATATATCGGAAAAATTTTCAATTCTAAAGCATTTCTCTGTTTTGATGCAAAATGTATGTAGTTATCAAAAAATAAATACTCGCATGAAAGTGCAAAATTGAATTAAATGATGCAAATTTTACCTTTTGGAATCTCGTGCTCTCTACATTGATCCAATTCATTACTAAAAAGATGTCGAGTATCCGGAAGTCCTTTGAACTTTGACACAATCTCATCGAGAATTTTGGAAGATTCCTGAAAATCAGTTCGCACAGTGTTCGAATTGCATTCAAAAAAAAAAGAAAAAATTGGAAAAGATAGAGTAGGTCATCGGTTAAACACTTCGGAGGAAAACTAATATAACAAAAAGCTTACTTCTTCAGTGCTATTGCCATAAACAAGCGCTTCAATATGTAAAGCTTGTAGAGATTCACGCGTAAATTTCCGCAACTTTTCAACCTCACAGTCTGAAATACGACAACTTTTTCCATCTTTATTACAATATTTAATAACTTAATAATATTGTTATGTATACATTTGATTTCCAATTCAAAACAAAAAATATTAAAAATAAAAAGGCACAAAATATATACTAACTCTCGGCAACAGCCAATACTTCCTCCTTGCTCCATTGTCGGCAACCAAGCAATAACGTAGTATAGTAGTGAGACTGCATATACGGTTGGCTTTGACGAAAATTTCGCAAATTTCGGCAAAAGGTTTCTTTCAGTACCTTGTAGCGTTCCTTATCTGAATATCACAATCAGTTAACAAACTGAGAGAACAAAATTAACTATCAATAGAGTTTTTAAGATAAACTTGCAGATATTCAACAGCATATCTAGACCAAACTCATGCAAAGACTGATTCAAGCAGAAAATTTTTTCTTTGATTATCTTAATCACCTGATGAAGATGTAATTCGAAATAAAGAATATTTCAGATCACAGCCAAAAAAAAGTGTACAGGTCAAAAATTATTTTCTTCAGAAAATCTGTATCGTGCAAAAAATTAAAAAAAAAAAAAAGAACGAAAACGAGTAAGAGATAACATGGAGAGTAAAGGAAGTCATGTTTTATGTTAATTTTCGCTCTTTATTACCTGGCACAAAAGTTATAAACCGTTGAACCAAATCATTAATGTATTTCGGCTGCTTCTCATCATAACCAGATACATGCAAAGTAATGCCATAAGACTGCAAGTCGAACGATGATTTCAGGCCAGCAAGATGGGCATTGTAAGTTTCCTCACTGATAGCATCCTGAAAATAAATCTCATGTGGATCTATAGATTTCCTTCAAACTTACATAATTTTCAACAAACAGAAATGGTAATTTGAAAAAATGGTCGTCAGTTAATTGTAATTGGAAAAGTTTTAACGAAAAGCAGAGAAAACATCAATTCAAAATTTTTACAAGCACAATAAAATTTCTTGTTGTTGCTAAATGCAAATTATTTTAATGACCATCCCTTATTTCATCATTTCCCATACAAACAAAATAAAATTACCTGTAAACAAACTCCCTTATTTTGCCATTTTCCATATAAACAAAATGAAATTACCTGTAAACAAATGACGAACATTGCAGAGAGATAGGAATTCAACGGATCTGACTGCATCATTGGTGATTTGAACGCTATTCGCGTGCTTAATTTCGGCAGCTTAAAATCATTATCTTGCATAAACCACAACCGACACCAATCGTCATTCAAAACAAGGTATGGTATTTTTCTGGAAATGGCAAATTTTAAGGAAAAAATATTGCCTGAAATTCTAGGAAAAAAATTACATTATTCTTGTAGTAATTTAAACGTTAAATATACCAAATTAGCAATATTACTGCAAACTGAACGGAAAAAATTTATAGTATTTTCCAGCGAAACTAAAAGTACTATCAAAATAATGAAAAACTGAAGAAGGCACCGTTTTTTTATTTATTTCTTCAGTTACTAAGTGGGATTTGGAATATAAAAGGGGAAATTCTGATTTACTTGATTTGCAAGTTAAAATAATTGGTACTTTCTTGTCACCTGATTTCTTCGCGTGGTTTCAGATCAAATTTGGTTGCAATGTACTCATTTTTAGCTGGTAAGCTCAAGAAATCTGGTATCTTCGCTAGTGCGTCGTTGAATTCCGATAAAACCTTCTGCAATAAATTTGTACATCTTGTGAAACTAATCAGGCAAATCATTACAGAAATCACGAATTTTATTGATTAATTTCGCATTCATTTTATTTTGATGTGCAAATTTTCCCCATAAAGATTAAAAATTATTCACTTACTTAATTACAAAATTACAAGTTATCATAAACAAAAGAATGCTACTTTTATAAAACAGGCCGTGCATGACAAACCTTGTCAATTTTTGCAGTATTGTATTCCGTCCCGTACCATTTTTCTTTAATATTATCCTTTTTGCCAGTATATTTTTGTGAAATCACCGCGTAAAACATATTTTCGGGTCTCACTCCTTCGACAAATTCCTTTATCAAATCTGAAACACCCGTTAAAATCAAAGTTATCATAGAATAATAAATTAACTTACAGATAAAAGCATTGAAACAAAACATCTTCACGAGTTTTCATTCTTTTTTTTAAAAAAAAAATCAAGTTTAATATTTTTGAAAATAGTTGAAAACCAGAATACCTGGTTTGTACAAGTCCATCCTATAATCAGCACAGATTACATCTTCGAACGGTATCCGTTGCAATTCTGAGGAAATGTGTGTAACATAATTTAACGGATTTTCTTTGTCCTATAACAACCGTATAAAATATTTAGTGTCAAGAAATAATATTAATGCCTAGTATAAAAAATTTTCGAAATTTCAAACAACAGTAACTGTAATTCACTGCAATTCACTTCTGAGTGATTCATTTCTGAGTGAACTGCAGTTTCCATTACATTTAAGCAATACATTGAAATAGAAATTCGTAAAAAATATTACATCTAAGCAAAACATTCGAATGAAAATTCACAGAAATGGAATAATATACCTTGAAACGAAATTTAATTTCTTGCAACTGCTTCAATTCATCAAAAATCCATTTCAGTGGGCCAGTTTGCTTCACCAAACCGACTTCATTGAACACTAGCTTAACGATATCATCGGTATGTAGTAAACCTTCTAAAAAAAGACAAGCATAAGTTTTTAATTTAAAAGCAAAAATTACAACTCTTAATCCTGGGACATAAATTAATATTTGAATGAAAACAAAATTCTTATATACCCATCAACTTAGCCATATGCGAAATTTGTTTTTAAGTCTATCTTATCCTTAGAGTTCATAGTAAAGAAATTAAAAGACGAACCTTCGCTTAGATCCACTGATATGCTGAAGTTACCAAATCCCCTAGCTAAAAGCCGATCACCAGCTGACAATGAATTAACCCAACCACGTCTTTTGAGCTCAGATAACAATGATCCCGGACCTTCATGACCTATCAAGTGTGCTGAAAAGTGATTTTCATCAGTATCGATACTTCTGATGAGTTACAAAGATTTCTTAGTATGGAACTTGAGCTTTCTAAGTTTTAAGTTTAATACTGCAAGTTAAGTTTAATACTGCAAATTTTTTAATTTTTCTAAGTTTAATACTGCAAATGGTCAAAAACAAGTGCCAGGAAAGAAAATGAACTATTAGAAAACTTTTTTTTTTCTTTTTTTCAGTTTCGTTTGTTAACGGCGACTGCGAAATTAATAAAGGAATCAAGAGCGATCGAAAACTCACAGACATAATGAGCAGGCCAAGACCGGTAATCATCTCGATAATCGCGAATCGGAAATGTCAGAGTTAAATACCTCAGGTCTTTCACAGGTACTAGCTGAAAAAAAAATCTCGGTGGATATACATGATGAATGATCAGAGAAATAATTCTAGCAAAATTCATAAAATGAAAAAATCTTCTGTGATATTTTCACATCGAACCATTAAAGCAAAGTCATGGCTAGAAATACAGCCAAGTAAAAGGAAAACGATAGTTAACGGGACTGAAAAATTTCATTAATTCTTAAAAATCGTTCATTTATGAATATTATGATGATCAGCGAAATAACGAGTCCTACCTCAACTTTAACCCCCAATTGTTCGTCACCATATGGCCCTTCATTCCAGATTTTTCTTGATACATTCTTCTTTTCGATCTCTCCAAAGCTTAGCGATGTAACCATTTGCTCCAGCTGATCCAATGATTCCTTCCCCAAAATGGCAAATGCCATTCTGGAAAAGTTTCGTTCGAATCAATGTTTTTATTTAACATAGTACAGAGTAAACAAGATAGAAGCATGCTATCTAGTGTCAACTAATTTTGAACTGAACTGATGAAGACTGCAGTACGATGATGAAACTTTCCGGAAAATGATATGCAATTTTTTTTCGAGCTTTTTTAATTACTTTAAAAGTGAGTGGCAATCCTAAAAAAAATTCTGTTTTATATATGAAAATTCGGTATTAAAGATATCGAAATAATTCAGTCATATTTTGAATAATGTAATATTTTGAAATCACTTTTCTTGTAGTGATATACTTACATGTCCGAAGAGTAATGTGTTTTGTGGAATTCCAACAGGGCTTTACGTGGCTCAACCCCATTTTTCAATGCTTCAACCATCAGTGTTGTACGATTGCCAGTACCAAATTTGCCATAATCATGTGAAGGTTTTGATAATGATCTACAATAAAACAATAATACAATAAAACGAATTAGACACAAATTCAGTGAAATGAAATTGCAAGGAATACAGTTTGTTTTTCTGTTAAAGTTGATAATAACTACAATAAAACGAATAATTATAACATAGCATTTCTGCCACTATTCTCTTACAGAAGTAATTTTGCTTTAAATTAATATAAGTTCCAGTTCTTGTGACAAAACCCATTGTCCATTATTTTGTTTGTCACAGTGGTCATGCAAAAGAAGCATGAAAAACACTTTGGTGTGCTTCGAAACAGGTTGAAAAAAATTTGAAAAATGAACATCCGTATCCTTTTCCTAAGAAAGATACCATAAACTGTTGATGGTTACGAAAGGGAACTTACAAAAATACGGAATTCAATTCTTTAAGTGTAAAACTGTGTTCCTTTCCACACAACTTGATACAATTAATATGGGTTTACACAGTCAGGTAGCTTACCGTTCAACTTGCAACATGCGCCATTGATCGTTAAAAAGACTATTGGAAAATTCCGAATCAACAGCTAGTACTTCGCGTTCGGTTGCACTTTCCGTAAACTGTGGAGATAGGAAAAACTGAACGAACCTGTCTAGAGCACCCTAAAAATTTGGAAATTTTAAAGGGAAAAAAAAGACAAATATGCGAGTGTTAAAACTGTTGACAACATAAAAGGTATGTGATAAAAGAAAAGTGCAATGATTATCATTCAAAGCAATTTGTCTTTCCACAAATTTCAAATTTTCAAATAATGGCAAAAAACCAGTCACGTTAGGGAAAAAAAAGAAGGCTAAAATGATTGCATTCGTATATCAATCATAAGACGATAGCAATCAAACATTCTAAGCAATTAATTTGCCTGTGCAGAAAACAAAATTTAATTCTTCGCGAAAAAGTAAACGGAAAAGACTCACATGCAGATGTTCAGGAGCAATGTCGAAATGATAATTCGTATGATCAGTAGCTGTATAAGCATTTGTTATTCCACCATGCGATAAAATAAATTTACTATATTCATTCTCTGATGGGTATTTATCAGTACCTAAGAAAAGCATATGTTCGCAAAAATGTGCTAATCCGGGCAAATTCCATGGATCCATTAGATGTCCTGCAATACAAATATCATCGTATAACTGCAGAATTGAATGAAACGAAATATCCACAAAGTTATAGGCATTACTGTCGAACTTATAATGAGGCTTTAAAACTCGAAAAAAAATATCTCCAAACAATATCTGAATAAAACGCAAAACACTTCAGTAGTTTTGGAATATCTCCATGAAATCTTATTCCCTACCACAATCTTGACATTTTTTTCATCGTTTTCGTACTTTGTTGTTCTTCTTTAGCATTAACAAAATGTTACTTTGAAATTGAAATTAATGCTATAAATACCTACCCACATTAACATCCATTGATGCGGCACTCTTATCAGTTTTCGGATCTGAAATTAGAAGAATCCGAAGACCATTTTTCAGTTCCAATCCACGATACTGAAATTCTTTTACTGAATTATTTCTCACAAAATTAACTTAATTTATGCAAATTTATCTGAAAACACTTCCACCAAACAATGGAAAGAGTATTAGACTGAAGCAATTCTCCAGCGATCCATAAATAAATGTTGAAAGTATATAATTTAATTCAAATCACTAACTTCTCGCTTATCCTCCTTTGATTTAATGATAGTATCGTACCGTTGTGCAATCACATCAGCTGGTGAAGTTTTCGACGCAGACATTGATAGTACGGATCGAGTAGGCAAAAGGAGTAAATTCCTGAAACTTGATCATTCCAAAAAAATATAGCAAAGAAACAAAGCGATCACTAAAACGATTTAAGTAGTATATGTGAATAAACTGACAATAAAGGCAATAACTAAATCAGAATGACTATGAAAGCTACATATCGTAAGTTATACATCGTAAACTATACATCGCAATTTTCTTCCATCTTTCATCATACCTCAACAATTATAAAATCAGAAGAAAAAAAAAGGGCCTATTCGACCAATTACAATTACGGCGAATGTCTGAAAGACATTCAACAGAATCATATTACAGGAAAACATTTTTTGCCATTTTAGTGGTGTATAATAAATCAATGTCACCAAACAAAAAAAAAAGAAAAGAATGTAACAAATTAAAAATGCAATAAATACATATCACAAAATATGCATGGAAAGATGAAATTTTCGAAAAATGAAAATTTCAAAGATAACCAAGCATATATATATATATATATATATATATATATATATATATATATATATATATATTATA
>NW_018108347.1:56314-62801 GCF_000183805.2 Loa loa | reverse complement strand
CTATATATATATATATATATATATATATATATATATATATATATATATATAAATATAATTTTTGAAATAAAATGTATGGTAATGTTATATTTATAGCAATAACAGTAATAATAATGATGATAATCACAATAATAATAATAACAATAGTGATAATGGATAATGGATAATAATAATAATATACGCACATTTTACCAATGAATCATTTACATTTGATACTTTAAAATATAATTTAAAAGTAAAAGGAAAAAAGAAAAAAGTGTTATAAAGAAATGGATACATCATTACCGTGTTGATAATGTTTTAGAAGATAAAACACCCAATGACGCAAGCGATCGTTCGAATGTCGACCAAAAGCATACGGGCGTTTTTGTACGCAAAAAACGATAAATATTATTCATCCAAAACGTGGAAACAATATTCCACCACGATTACGATATTATTAATTTATCTTTGATAATAATTGCCTTTTCTAAACTTTAACTGAAATTTCTGAAATATAACATAATATAATTAAACATATTATGATATTCATTTAATAATATTCAACATAGAGGCATTTTTATCAGTAGGTATCTGGATAACCATTTAATAATATTCATCATATAGATCTGCCTATTAGTAAATAGTGATATAGCCTGTCACACTCACTTTTCGCATCACCCTACTAATGATCTGTTTACTTTTGATTGTTAATTCTTCTAAATATTTCGGAATAAAAATTCAAAAATATCAGAACCATTTATTAATATCATACCCAATCGGTCAGGATTTTTATTATTAGATATATTCAATAAGTAATCAGATCATATAGCATTCATATTATATGCAAACTTCACTATACTAATATCATCTATCCACCGTAAGAAACATATTCTGACCGAAGGAATCAATCTCTCTTCAAGTATCATCCTACTATCGTTACAGTTACCTATGAAATTCATCATACTGCAAGATAGTATCAAATAGACCGGCGAATTTTTGATTGATCTATCCAATGCACTATAAACGCTTCAGAAGATACCACGAATGTTTTACATAATCGTAAATAGTAACAATCAATAATAGTAATAGTAATAGTAATAGTAATAATAATAGTAGTAGTAGTAGTAAGCAATTATAGTATTTGTAGCAGTAATACTAGTAGTAATAGTAATATAAATGCTCCTACTGTTCAAGTTCAAGAATTTAGGTCATCCATTTTCCTCCTACTTTCCTTTTCCGATCTCTCATTCATCAAAACCACTCTGCATTATTTCCTTCCATTATCATTGAAAAATTTTAATTTCTTAGTTCAAGAAAATTTACATAAGTATGTTGAAACAACAATTTCCACCTAATATCATCATGGTTTTATCACACAAAATTAGACCAATTTATCATATTTTGTAGTTGAAAAAAGAAAAAAAACAAAACAAATTACAATTAGGAACATATTACAGGGAAAGTGAACATAGATTAAGGAATGGAATTATTAAGAATTGATATTATTTAAAGCTTAATGATTCTAAAGCACCAAAACTTCCCATTATTTTCCATACTTTTTGCTATCCATGCTGATACTCCCATATCTGTCAACTTATGATTTAAAAGTAATCTTGTAAATATTCAAAGATCATGTTTATTACAATCAAAAAAGAATTAATTCTAATTCATTCTTATAATTTACCTAATTAATAAGATCGAAATATTATAATAAATAAACATTACAGCAATACAAATGTACTAAAATGGATCAGCAGTGAGAGGTAATTACTGGTAACTAAATTTTCAAAAGTGGGGCAAAAATTCCAAATTATGAAAAATTATTATTGAACAACTGCTATTTGGCACTGGAGACTAGAGGATAACGATGAATGATAATGTGCATAAAAGTTGATTATTTAATGGGCGGTTTTTCACTAGTCAACTACCAAAAAAAGGAGAATGTTTTTAAGCTACATTCATCACTTTGATATAACATTAAGGTAAATTATTTCAAGAGAATAGAGGATTTCCTTATGTCGTGAGAAAGTTATGTGACCAAGATTAGGTAGCTACATTCATCACTTTGATATATTAAGATTTGATCCATAAGTAAACATTTGATCTACGAAAAACAGCATAATTAACTAAGTAAATGGAACACATTTATAGCGACATGGAGTTTTTCAAAGCGAATAGTAGCTGTGCTTGATGCTTGACGAGATTTTAAATCGGACACTCGCCATTCGTAATCAGTACAGCTATACAATTTAACTTGAAACAAACAAATGGTGAGCTACCACAGCATATTATAACAAAATATCACTAAAGTCAATAACACAACTTTGAATCACCTAATGCCTAATTTTCTCAAACATCGATCAAGTCCTCCCTCTTCGTATTCCCCTTTCGAAATCCAGAAATCCTGAAATAATAAAGAAAAATTCAGATCAAAGCGAGCAATTTTGCTCATTGTGTGAAGCGAACCATCACAACATTCTATCACAAACAAATATATCCTTGTATTGCAATATTACAGAAGTGAAAAATAATTAGACATGTGCAAATATACACTTACTGCGTCCCGATCTCTCATGATATTTGCTAATACAGCCCCACCAAGAAATACCATATGTTGCCTCCTTGGAGGAGCTTCAATTCGAATTTTGAATTTCTGAAATATTATGGCTCAATGAATGCCGATAATCCAGTTATAGTTAGATGTCGGATAAGAAATTTTAGGATAAAGAATTACATCTAGATACTACCACGAAATCTATTTTAATAGCTCATAACGAAAAAGGATGTCTCAATTAACAAACCTGAAACGCATCAGTATTCCCCCGCAGAACTCGATCTAGATAAAGCTGCTTCAGTTCACGTTCCAAACGGCTCTGAAGACCTGGGTACATAGTGGTTCCACCAGATAACACAATGTGTTTGTAAAATTCAAGTCGAGTATCTAAAAAAAAAGAAAAAACAGTAATAAGAATATTATGAAAAAGTCCAAAGTCGTAAACTTCTCACTGTCAGTTTTGTGGTGGCTTAATCATAATCCATTATATATTTGACCGACAATTTTAGTTTTGAAGTTTTTCAAATTTGGGAAGCTTTTTTTTTTCTTTCAAAAACGAAGAAAAAAAAATGAACGAACGGCATGAAAATCACAACAGCTGCAAGTCTAGGAAAAATAATCCGTAAAGGAGTTCTCGACCTATGTATGCCCTTTCATGAATACCAAGTTTTTTTTCGTTGCAGTGAAGAATCTTCCGCCCAAGTCATTACTTATTGCTGCATCAGTGATCAAAAAACTTCAAATGCACTTATATATGCTACATATGCTGAAACATGAGTTCAAATGATGAATCACTACACAACAGAAAATATCGATGACAGTCAAGTACATCTTCTAGCACAACATCATATGATGATTTTAAGTTGAATTTACAGTTAACAAGCAGTATAAAAAAAAGCAGTGGTATATGAGCAACTTACCGATGTCAGCAGACTGTATAACTCCAAACAGTAATTCACTGAGACCCGATCTTTCAACATTGATTAAATGCGGTTGGAACAAAACTTCAGGTGCTTCGAATCTTTCGCCTCCGACACGAATCACGCGACCATCCGGCAACTAAACTGATCACATTTCACATTCTAATTTAACAGAACAATGTACCAACATCAGAGTGAAGCTTCTGCAATGAAAATATTGACCAACCTATTAACGATGCTTAAATTCTGACAATGCCAATTTTCATATAAACACTTAGGAGGATGATAAGAAAATTAGTTATGTTGCCCAACTTCAGAAAGAAGAATTTCTTGATAAAATGTTAGCAAAAACTATAGAGACTGCAGCAGAATGAACTTGGAAAAAAGGAAATAGTCTAAACAATCACTGAATCAGCCGGTATCTCTAATGAACACTAACGGTATATGATTCCGTGAGAACTGTCGTCTCAAGGGCTAGACGTTGTTCTTTCTCCACGTCATAAGCCACGTAGCATAGCTTTTCTTTTAATAAACGAACAGTCTCGAAATCTGCTGTATGGTTGAAAGCATAACCTCGCAGTAATAAGAGCTGAAAATACGCCGAGTAGGAATTATATAACAGAAGTATATTTAAAAATCAATTACTTCTTTATAAATTTCTAGATTATGGTAAAACAACCTGATGCCTTCCATGCTCACAAAGATTTTATAAAACTGAGGAATACTTGTATTTACTCATTATAAATCTGATAGCATATAGTTCTTTACTTCTACTTAATTTTTTAGAAAAAAAATTAAAAACAAAACTTTTAAATTATCGTAACTTTCGTAGGAAACTAAAGTAAAATAATAAACTGATGCTTCGGAATATACCTTAATCAAATAGCGAGTGATGTCACGTCCAGCGATATCTAAACGACGCGTCAGATGATTCAAAGCGTAACCTTCGTACACCGGACATATGTGTGTTACACCTTCGCCACTATCAACGACAACACCCGTAAGTAATCCCTGATGATAGAGTGTCAATACTGCCTGAAAATCTCACCAAAAAATTAGGGAAATTTTTACGAAGTGACGGAAAAGAATGAAGTAAAAATAAACATCATCAAATTTTAATAATTTCAACAATTAGAAAACAATGGAAATAAGTATGAAGAACGGAAATATTTATCAAGAGAGTCCATTTCGGACTTTGCATGCCGCTTTTGAAGCAGTATACCAAATGAGGCTTCACGTATGTGAAAATGTCGGGATTCGATCGTTAAATAACTATCAAATTCCCGCGTTCAGTAAGACGATTAAAAGATCAGTTACAGAAATTTCTTCCTGAATTTTAGTCCTTAACTAAGCAGGGTGAACAGCAGTACAACTAATTAAAACAAGCAGCAACTCAGTAATGCAACAATTCTGGTAATCTTAGTGGTCATAGTGCTTGAAGGATATGAACTTTGTTTTATCTCCAACAAACAGCCAATAAGTCGTTATCGAAAATATTCAATCCTTCAAAACTTTCGTGGGCATAACTAGAAAACTTACTTGCACGGCAACATAGAGGGAGTTAAAACCATACTGCTCGAACATAACTTGGAAGAGTTTCTCACGATTACCACTTGGATTCAGCGGTGGTTCAGTAAGCAATAATTTGCAATCCTTAAATAAAATTAAATAAATTGTAGCAAATAATACACCATGATTTGCAACTAAAATTCAATGAAGTCATATTGTGTTCCATAAATGATTGTCTAGCAAATCAGCAACCTTGAAGTAATGTTATAAAAGACAAGAAGAAAGAAAACAGAAACAAACTTTTGGATCAATATCCATCTTTTCTGGACCAAATGTATAGTCCCATACATGACTCATGTCATCCCAGTTTCTAACTATTCCATTTTCCATTGGATAACTGCATTCTAACATCTGTCTTAACTGAGTGCATTCTTCCCCAACCATAAGATCCTGAAAGCCGACGATCTTACTCACTCTTTCACCTAATAATACGGTCCGAAGTTATTTCATTCAAATTTAAAAAAAAAAATCTTGAAATAAGGAAGTAAAGAGTTTACTTTAATTTCTATATTGCCAACTTTTTGTGATGATCGTACCAGTGGGCGTCCTACTACTGACGGAAATATGTGGGCAGGAAAATTGGTCCCAGCATAACCACATTTTACAAACTAAAATTTACATTTAATTGAACATCCTGGAATTTTGATGTCGAAAAATTCACTTTAAATTAAAGACTAAGCTTAATAGAAAAAGAAACTGAACATGACAAATTTTGGGAGGTGATAAAATTTGCTTCACAATGTCAAATTTTTTAGATTAAAAAATTACTCCTGTGCCGTTGTCAACAACGATAAGCTTCCGACCTTGCGAATCCATGTAACGCTTAAAAACTATGTTTTAATAATCAATTACTGCTGATTTCCTGCTTTTCGCTAATCTTCTAGGTTATACCTGTAATATGCAAAAATAGTAAAAAAAAAGAAAAAAGAAACTTGACCATAAGTGGGACTATAAATCAGAACTAATTATTTCTAAAAATGAAAGAAGAAAGGAAGCTGGAATATTTTGAATAGCACAACAGGGATAAACTAAGACAGAATGAATAAGTAAAACATCACATAGCTAAATGTCAAAAAAAAAAAGAGAATAATATGTCAGCGGGATCTATAAGGGTCACAATGACTTGGAAATGAAGTACTTGAAAAGGAAATTAATAACGCATAAAGAAGATAAAACTAATCGATAACATTCGCAAGAATTTCCGGAATAACTGTCCTTATACTATGTAATTTAAAAGCATGAGCAATATATTTTTGTGAAATTAACGGACGTTACTGTAAGAATATCAATTTAATATATGAATAATAAATTTTAAACATAATGATTCAAATTCGGACATACATAGACATACATACTAAAAAAAAATTCCCGTATGAATAATTAATATTTATATGGAGTTAATTTAATTAATTACATAGATCTAAAATAGTTTCGGGAAATTCCTACTCTATAACGTAATTTG
>NW_018108347.1:54444-56046 GCF_000183805.2 Loa loa | reverse complement strand
GAATAGCACAACAGGGATAAACTAAGACAGAATGAATAAGTAAAACATCACATAGCTAAATGTCAAAAAAAAAAAGAGAATAATATGTCAGCGGGATCTATAAGGGTCACAATGACTTGGAAATGAAGTACTTGAAAAGGAAATTAATAACGCATAAAGAAGATAAAACTAATCGATAACATTCGCAAGAATTTCCGGAATAACTGTCCTTATACTATGTAATTTAAAAGCATGAGCAATATATTTTTGTGAAATTAACGGACGTTACTGTAAGAATATCAATTTAATATATGAATAATAAATTTTAAACATAATGATTCAAATTCGGACATACATAGACATACATACTAAAAAAAAATTCCCGTATGAATAATTAATATTTATATGGAGTTAATTTAATTAATTACATAGATCAAAATGTTCGGAATCTACTCTATAACGTAATTTGCGTACGCATAAATAAATTTCAAAGTTAACACTTCACCTATTTACGCAATAACGGAATTTTTTCCATGACTCATTAATTACAAACTACGGTAAGGAAGTTAGCGTTTCGAGATCATTTTACAGTAAATCAACATTAAATATGTGAGATGATATGATTAAAATTCCTGAATTTCGGATTACAACTTTCACTAATTGCTAGTGCTATTTAATCAGTAATAATAACTAGCTAATATTTAGGGTGATTTGAATAATCCATCCATATTAATCAAACAAATCATTCCGGTATTTACCGGATATACTGGAAGTTTTGGAATATCAAATATTCAATCTAGTTTATTACCATATTTGATTTAGGTTAATTTATCGATATATATGATTAAGGTTAGTTTATCAAAATGTTATCAATCTGTTTTTATTAAAAGTGTAATCGTAATTACTGTATAGTTTACAATATTGCCTTAATTACTTACCTATTAAAAGTTTATTCCTAGCTAATCTATTACAGTTATTGTCTTTTGTAATTAGCTTATTAGAAAAAAAGGAAAAAAATTCTTTGAAATATAAGCCTAATTAGTGCACTTTTAATTAGCCAACTGTTTGCTAATTTTCCTCCTTCATGAATGATTCATGAGGCATGAAAAAGAAAACATTTGCAAGTCATATCATTAATGTAATCACTCACAAATTTTTCATCCACTTTTTCCTCATTCATTTTTCTCCTTTTTTTTTCTTCATTTACATGTGAATCATAATATCATTAATGCATCATATGAACAAAGAATATGGCAGTAATAAATTATGCGATTTTCATCCAGTATACGATAGCATTTTGTTATACGGTATTTCATTCATTATACGGTAGTGCTTTGTTGTATAATTATTACATTCATTGTACGATAATGCTCCATTATGTGATATTTCAATTATCATTGATACTGTATGATATTGCATCTCATTATGCGATAGCATTTTACCATACCGTATTTTATTCATTACACAATACTGCTTCGTTATATGGTATTTTATTTTGTTGTGTAGTATATTTTTCAATTGCTTGATGAATAAAGGTAACATTATAACAATTAATTGATGATTCATCTAATTATAGAGTAATACTAGTTTTATTTTCAATGTCACTTTCATCTACGAGTTTAA
>NW_018108347.1:52907-53640 GCF_000183805.2 Loa loa | reverse complement strand
TTTTTGTTGCATTAACTTTCTGTCTTATTGGAATGTAATTTATTCGTTCCGGTTTTTTTTTTTTTTTTTTTAATTATCCATTTTTTTACTTGTGCTATTTTCTTTCCTAAATATTAAGAATTTTGTTAATTTGATTCTTTCTGGTTAAGTTGGAAATTCGGATTGTTTATTGCTCAATAAACTGATTACAGTATTAATACCGAAATTATCTCCTGTAATAGCGTAAGTAAGATCAAGGTTCCATTATATATTGCATTAAGGAAATATGATCAAAAGTCTACCATATCGGTTAACAATGTAAATCGTATACTGTACTTGACAAAAGTCAAACATACGAAGATTGCTAAAAAAAATTTTCAATTAAAAAAAAAAATATGGTAATTTTAGCAATATCAAATATGTTAGGTAGCTGTATGTTTCTTTGCATAATGAAAGAAGGAGTTAGGAAATGAAAAGAGGGATGAAAGTATCGTTAATAAAATTTAAAATGCAATTTAAAACTTCAAATAAAATTTTTTAAAAGAGAAATTAATTCAAAAAATAAAATTTCAAATTGTAATTTTACCGTATTTGTATAATGATTTTTTTCTCAAAAAAAAAAAAAAAGAGAAAATACAACCCAATTTTTGGATCTTATGTAGTAATGTGGTCGTATTTTTAAATCATATTGGTATTACGGTCTTATCTTTGAATCTTATACAGTAATACACTCTTGTTTTCGAATCTTGCATAG
>NW_018108347.1:51132-52657 GCF_000183805.2 Loa loa | reverse complement strand
AAAAATTTGTCATTCCTTTTTCTTTTTTTAATTTAGCTGAAAATATGAATTTTAAATAAAACAAAAGAACAAAGAGCACTGATCAAAGAGCATCAAAAGTTATACCTTTTATAATCTTTGATTTGTACTGTTCATTTTCAAAATAAACCAAAAAAAGAGAAACAAACTTAATCCATTCAAATATCAATAATAAAATAAATGAATGATGCGAGAGTGTACGAATGATTTGTGTGAGAATGAAATTGACAGATGGTTAGTTTAAGACATTTTTTTTTTTTAAATTGATCGTTTGCTAATAAGAAATAAGCAAAAAAAAAAAAAGTTAAAAAAATCCTTTTTCTTTTTTCTCCAAAATATTATTCCTCCTCAATCACGTCATTTGCTGTTTAATTATTGTGAAAATCATTTCCTACTTTCTTTTTTTTTGAGACAGAAAATTTTTTTTTTAAATAAAAAATTAGGATCAAACTTTGCTTCTTTCACTGTATTCAAGTATTTAAGCATAACAAATGGCGCATATGCATATATATATGTTTACTGTATTTCCTTTTTTTTTCCCTCCAACAATTTCAAAATTTGCATACATATGGTTAAATTATTTCTTGCCAATTAACTTATCGATAGTTTTTATCAAATTATTTCCTACCAGTATAAACTTATCAATAGCTTTTAGTGTATCGATCATATTTTAATTTTTCTTTTTTTCTTTTTATATTCGTGCTGCTGTTTTTTCAACACTTACGTTGTGATTTTTTGAATATTTCAAAAAATCGTTAAAGATTATCACAGTTCAATTAGTGAATGCTTTATTTGATATTTTAATTTCATTAAATTAAAAATGGTGAATTCCAAAAATTGCTTCATTCATATTCAAAAAGTATTGTTTATTGTTTATCGAAAATAAACCAACTGAAAAGGTTTTATTTGATTTTTTTAATTTAATGAAATTAAAAATGATGAATTTCAAGAATTGCTAAAATATTTGCTATTCCATATTCAAAAGGTATCACTTTTTGTCTGTCAAAAATAAAACAAAAAAAGCTTCCATTAAGAGCAATGTTTAACAATAATAATGATAATAAAAATAACCATTACCTATGTTGTTTTATGATAAAAACTAAACAACAAGTAATGTGAAATGTTTTTATTGTTTGTGGTATAATTAACAATACTAAAAGTAATAAAATTAACACATTATCTATTGCTTGCGATAAATAAACTGAGAATAAGTGCAAACAATAAATAATAAATAGTGTAAAATTTTGATTATTTATTAATTATGATAAACAAACTTATTGATTGAATGTGATATAACTTATGAAAATCTGATAGATCAAAATAAAATTATTTGCGTAAGATGAATTAATTGTAAAAATGATGGTAATAATAATAATAATAATAATAATAATAATAATAATAATAATAATAATAATAATAATAATAATAATAATAATAATAATAATAATAATAATAATAATAATAATAATAATAATAATAATAATAATAATAATAATAATAATAATAA
>NW_018108347.1:48527-50652 GCF_000183805.2 Loa loa | reverse complement strand
TAATAATAATAATAATAATAATAATAATAATAATAATAATAATAATAATAATAATAATAATAATAATAATAATAAATAATAATAAATAATGGTAATAATAATAATAATAATAATGATGATGATAATAATATTGAATAACAGTGACGCTTTCCAGTCTTAAAGCATTCTTTGAGCGATATTTTTAAACGCTTCATGACAAGTGCACAATTGGACGTAAACAATAGAGTTGTTTAAATTTATTTTAAACTTTTTCAATCTTGAAGTTTTAGTCGTTTTGATTAAAATAAACTTACTTTTGCTTTCACTTTTGCTTACTTCGTATCATCTTGTTTCATCTATTTCTATCTCAATTCATTAATTATTACTGATAACTTAAAGATAAGTGTTATCAGGGAAAAAAAAGGGAGAATTAGGAAAGATTTATGAAAAAAAAAAAATGTATTTTTGTTTGATAACAAAGAAATGATGAACGAAATATATTTATATATATATAACAAAAAAATGAATCGATTTTAGTCATTATAAATAATCTTTTAACGAATATTTAAAAAAAGAAAGTCAAATAAATACAGTGATAACTGATATATTGTACCTTGTTAATGATAAGAAGTGATTATGTACAGCTGTTTATTTAAAGTGTTTCGAAAATGAAAAAAAAAAAAGCATTGCATTTCAAAGATATATTATTAATTGTTTACAATTTTTCGAGAATAATTATTGATCCTTTTGAAAGATATAAATTATGATTTTTGTCACACTTTTTTTTCTTCTTTTTTGTGAAATATTGATTAATCCATGAATATTTATGAAATTTTAGAATTTTCAAACCTCATTTTATCAATGATGACAATTGAAGATGATGGAATTGTTGGACCAGATGGATTGGAAAGTAATTTTGATTCACAAGCCTATCTTTGGGTATATTCTTTTAAATCTATAACACAACGTAGTTAGATTATTGGATAAATTTGCATATATCTTTGATTTATTGAAATGATAAAGTTAATCAATTGAAATGATAAGATTAATACAGAATTGGAAAAGGTTGATCTAAAATAGTTAAAATTTGCTATGCAATGATATACAACAACAAACATGAATCTTAATACTTATTACATTTCTGTATCAATTATAATTTTAATAAATATTGGTTAATCAATTAAAATTTGAAATCGGACACAAATTTATGTCATTACAGAGCATCGAAATTAAACTATATGAGAAAATAATAATGACGAGAGAAAATTTTAATTGAGAAAACAAATAAAATATGAAAATATGCGGAATAATTAAATGATTGAGGGAAAGAAATTTTTTTTTTTTAACAAAATTTTTTTAATAAATATTTTTTTTTTTAATATTAGTTATATGATTGAGTGCAATTTTTGGACTTTAAATTAAATTAAATTTTTATTATTAATTTAGGATTTTTATCAATGTATTGATGATCCGGCAATGCAAATGATGATTATGTTATTACCGACAATTGCTGAACGTATCGATTGTTATGATAATCTTCTGGATTTTGGTGCTGGACCAACTATACATGTTTCAGTTGTTTTTAGAAATAAAGTAAACAATGTAAGCATATCCATACTATCCGGTTATAAATTTTCTGTTTCTTCTTTTTTTATCCTATAGTATTCCGGATAAGGATAAATTGATATTGATAATTTTTAATTAAACGATTGTAGCAAATTTCATCGTTCAATAAAGTAGGAAATTATATTTTATCATCTATAATTAGCATATCCAATTATCCGGATATAAACTTTTTGTTTCCTCCTCTATTATCCTATAGGTATTCCGGATAAGGATAAATTGATATTGATAATTTTTAATTAAACGATTGTAGCAAATTTCATCGTTCAATAAAGTAGGAAATTATATTTTATCATCTAAAATTGGTGACATGAAAAATGAATTAATTTCAAAAATAACATTTTTATTCTTTATAATTATTATTAATATTATGTTGCTATCGTTTTTTTTTTTTTTTTATGATAAATTTTGGCAATATTTTGAAATTTAGTTAACCAGGCGACGAAAAATTAATGCACAGATAGTTTTCTTTTTTTTGTAAAATAGTTTGTAAAAGGTTTTAAAATTGCAATATTATGACAGT
>NW_018108347.1:42248-47982 GCF_000183805.2 Loa loa | reverse complement strand
TANAAGAAGGAGAGAGAGGAAGAGAGAGAGAGAGAGAGAGAGAGAGAGAAAGAGGAAGCAAAAAAAAAGTCTGTCTTTAGACTGATATTCATTCATCCAACAATTAATCATTCATGAATTTTTCGTGCTGCTTTCTTGTTTTTTTTTTTTTTTTTTTTTTTTTTATCTTGCAAAAAATTTCAATTTTTCTTTCCTGTTTAGAAAACAAAAAGAAAAAAAAAACTGTTTTAAAATTTTATCTAAAATGAAAAAAAAGAAGAAAAAATGGAAAAATTTATATTTGAATTTTTTTTTTTTGCTTCTTAAAACTATTTCAATAAATAAATTTTATAAATTTAAAAACTGAAAAATAAAAAAGACTGTAAAAAACTGAAAAGAAAAATAAATGAAGAAGAAAAAGATTGATGAAATTTAAAAATTTTGAAAATATCCATGTTACATAATACAATCTAAAATAGGTCATTAGTTCTTTTCTTTTTTTTAATAATTTTTATTTGAAATCAATTATTGAAAAGATTTCAAAAACTTTCATAAAATTATCAGAATTTTCTGTTAAAATTTGATAAATTTTGAAATGATAAACGACTTCAAATATATTTTTATATATATGGTTGGCATAAAATTGTCATAAAAAATTTTTAAAAAAAAAAAAACTTTTAATTTTAAAGCTTATATACAGGATATCTTTTCAAATACATGCATATGTATATTTAAAAATAAAACAAAAAAAATGATAACGATTTGTAATATTTTCGATAGATTAAATAAATGTTAATGTATATTTGTGACAAATATTTGGCTCATTTTGGACAATGAGACAGACTTTATTTTTGTTACATACTTGGCTCATTTAGTACATGAAACAGACTCTATTTCTGGCACATATTTGGCTTTTTTTTTTTTTTTGCAAAATGGTTAGTTTATAAATTGGATAAACTTCAAATAGACTATATTTTTGTTATGGCTATTTTATAAAACAATAGTTTATAAAAGAGATGAAACTTTATAAAGACTATATTTGATTTATATCCCGTTGTTTTATAAAATACTAATTTAAAAATTCAATACATTTTTTTTAGATTAATTACAAATTTAACGTTATATTCTAGATATACTTGGCGGATTATTTACCCCAAAATCGGCATGAATTATATCGATGGGCAAGTGGTCAAAGTTCATTTGATTGGACTCCGGTACTTAAAAAAATTGCCACGGTAGAAGGTTCCGGTTGGTTGCAACTTAAAGAAATGGAACAATATACTAAGTCAAAGGTCGTAATTTTAATAGCATAAATAAAAATATTTGAAAATTTCCTTTGTGAATTGTAAATGATAAAAGAATAAAAATTAAGGACAAATGTATTCATTGTTTTTTTTTTCTGATAATATTAATTAGTAATTAATTTATGATGAAATACCATTAATTATAAGAAATTATTTCATATGTATGCATAATTTTACATGAATTATTTGCAGATTCGTTCAATTTTTCATTGTAATTGCCACAATAAACCATCAATAAATGCTCCAAAAATTCTCCAAAATAATTTCGATGTAAGTAAAATTAATGAAATAATAATGTCCCATATGCATTTCATATCGATATTAATGACAAATACTATTATTGAATTTAATATTAAAATAGTATGAGATATTTTGAATTATACATTTAATATATCATGCAAATACAATACTTTTACTCGTTAGTTGGTAATCTTTAATTAATTAGCAAAATTTTTAACTTAATTTTCAATTTCTTTGAATTGAAATTTATTTGAATATTTAAAAAATTTCCTAAATTCATCATTTATTTTTTTCTTCCATTCTTTTATTTTCAATTTCTTTTTTTTTTTCAAAATTAATATTTTAGATAGTTTCAAGTATTCTTTGCTTGGAATATTGTTGCAGTAATGTGATGGAATATAAAGAAGCGGTACGAAATGTTGTGGATCAAGTAAAACCTGGAGGTATGTTACCTTTCTTTTTTTCTCTTAGAAATTTTAAGCAGAAAAATATTGTCCACTTGACATTCGAATAATTAATTTAAAATGAAATTATATGAATGTTTTTAGTAAGGAAAATTTCAAAATTATGCACATTTTATAACAGAGATAAACGCTATGAATTGAAACAAAATAAAAGATGTTATTTGAAATAATTAATTCGAATCTTTGAAT
This sequence comes from Loa loa, assembly GCF_000183805.2. Lineage (NCBI taxonomy): Eukaryota > Metazoa > Nematoda > Chromadorea > Rhabditida > Onchocercidae > Loa > Loa loa. Next base: position 45,806 of record NW_018108347.1, on the reverse strand, counting down.
TTAAAAGGAATAATTAAAATTCATATTTTAATTATTTGGCAAAAAAAAAGTGAATAAACAATTACTCGTTAATTAATTCCTATTTTAGGTTGGTTTGTGATGGGTGGTGTTTTCGAGGAAACATGGTGTTCATTTGGTGGACATAAATTTATGTGTTTTTATCTTACCGAAAATTTATTATTTGAAGCATTACGTGAAGCTAATCTTTTAGTAGATGATAAGGAATCAAGCATTTATTACTGTGCCCAGGGCATTTTCCTTATTTGTTGTAAGAAAAAAATTTGAATTTTAAATTTCCAATATTTATTTATTGTTTGTTTTTCTCAAATTTTCTAACATTTTTTTTCTCCCTTTTTACTGAAAAAGAGAAATTTTCTGAACGAAAAAAAAATTATTTTTAAAAAAATTAAAAAAATGAAAAAAGAAAAATATTAAAAAAAGAATTGAATGAATTAAATCAAATGATATATTAATTTTATTTTATTATTTATTGTATATATCCTCTTCAATATAACGTATTTAGCTGCTTATTATCTTTAATTTTATTAACTTTCTCACTTACTTTTTCATCTTTTGTCGCATGCAAAAACGTAGTATCAAAGGAATAATAACAATAAATTACAGTATTCATTGCTACCAATTTTGATTTAAAATTAAATAATCATTTCTAATTTTGAAAACGATTTACTTATTTACTAGGTTTTTTTTGATGTGAAATAAAAAAAAGAATGTTTCATTGAAATACCTTACTGTCCTTTTTTAGACCTCTTAGACCTCAACTAAAGTCTGAAATTAGCAAATCTTGTGTTTACTTATCCACGTGATAATAACTTAAGCCATCCTTTTTTTTCTCTTCTTTTTTTATTGAAAATCATTAATAAAGCATAATAAATACTTTGAATTGAAATATTTCTGTAAAAAAGAAAAATGATTTAATTACGGTAAAGCCATAAACGATATAGAAAAAAAAGAAATCTTATAACAATCGAAGGAATGCGTATTTTCCGTGTTGCGTGACTTTTTATAAACGACTTTTCTTTTTGCTTTTTTACGTGTAAAAACAAAAATGATTGACAAATATAAATGAGAATGGTGACACCATAAAGAATGCGAAAAAAAAAAGCATCTTAAAGCAATCGAAGCAATGCGTATTTTCCGTGTTACGTGACTTTTTATAAATCATTTTTGCCTTTTTTTTTTTTGTTTTTCAACATGTGACAACAAAAATGATTGACAAATATAAATGAGAGAGAGAGAGAGAGAGAGCATTAAAAAGAGAAAAGGGGAGAGAGAGGACTGAAAAGAACACAGTTGACTTAATGAATATAATTCAAGTTTTCGATTTATTGGGAATTATTTAAATAAATGAATTCGAATTATATGCAAATTCAAAAATATTCAGATTATATGAATACAAAAATATTTGAATGAAACAAATTTGCAATAAAAAAATTGCAATGCAAAATAGAATTACTAAGAAATGTAAAATTCGAGTTCAAATTTTAAATTTTGCCAAAAATTTGTAAAATCTTAATAAAAGACAAAAACGATTAAGCAAGCAATTGAAACGGAAATAATTGATAAATTTGTTTTTGCAGCTTTTGATTTTTCATTATTTCTCTCTTTTTGTTTTGTTAATTTAATCAATGCTATTATTTCTACCGAATGATTCGTTTGACCGAGATTTCCTGATACTGATTTTGCCTCAGATTCAAATTCAGGCTTTGATGATTTTGCCATAGCAATAGATTGAAATGTTTCAACTTCTACATCTTGATTCGATTTCGATTGAAGAATAGCAATTTTTTCGGTAATATCAAAATTAAAACAACAGATTGTTGTTGCTTCAATTTTATCCGGAAATTCATCAGAATTATTTGTTATTGTATGAATTGCTTGAAATTTAGCTTTTGATTCCGAACTTGTTATACTTTCTAAATTATCCGAAGTTACCGGAATTTCCATACTTTTCGTTTCGTTATCCTGATCCGGAAATGATTCAGAACCATTTCTAGCTGTTAGCGGTAAATTAGTGGTACGAGTAAATGGTACCAAATTATGGGATAACCATGGCACATTAATCACGTGAGTTATAGCTGGTTTGACATGCATTGAGCCATCTTCGCTCAATTCCGCCTCTAAAATACTATCCATATCACCGGAATCAATTTCCATTGTTGTTGATTTCAGGGTTAATATTGTTGTCGCAACGGTTGTCACAATTATTGTTTCCTGAAAATTTGAAACAAGGCAATGCTTTCATGTGAAAAATAAATTTAAAATTTCTAGCAAGAAATTGGAAGCTTCCATTTAAACCAACTAAATTCATACCCTTTTTCTTTTTTTTTTTTTTGTTTATATCGGAAAATTCTTAAAATTCTTAAACTGTCCATAAAATTGCAGTCTTTATAGTTACTACTTTTTAAATATTTGAATCAAAAGTGTGAAGTAAATTGAGGGTAAAATTTTAAAACTATTTTAATAAACATTATCATTAGCCGATGTAAAAGTTGTAAAATCGAATTATCGAATTTCAATTATTTGCATTTAACACAACAGGTCAACTTTTTTTTTTTTGTTATTTCACAAACGTTGATAAAATTTGAAGTTTGCTATGATAGCAAAAACATTTTTCAATTTTCTCATTTAATATAATTTCCAAATTGCATTTATTGATAACTATTGAGAGCTCATTTGGTTAATTTTAATTTCATCCTAATAATAATAAAAAAAAGAAAAGAAAAGGAAGAGAAATAATCCATCCTTGATAGTAATTATTAATTCTTATAAATTTTTAAAATTTTACCACTTCAAATTATTTTATGATTACAATTTTAAATGCTAAAATTTATTCCATTATTATCGAAAATTATTCTGTCATTAATATTTTAAACAGTTAATTTGAATTATCATTTTGTTACATGGAATAAATTTAAACAACATTATGTAAGCATCAATGGATATTAAATTTTCTTCAAAATATTTCGAAGAATTTGTAAAAAATTTTAATGTTTATGTTAGTAATTAAAATAATCAACTTTTATAGTTATCAGTTTTTTATTTTAAAATAATCGATTTTGCACTGATAATTTTTACCTTAAAAACGAAATAGAAATTAGGATACTTCATCATACTGTACAATTTTATTTATTTAATTTCGTTTTTTTCCTTTTTTTTTTTTTTTTTGAAGGAATAAAACTTCGATGTAGGTTGAGTAATGTACAGATATGAGTTTAAAAAATTGTTGAATAATCAAAGGTAATTAATCTTCATTTCATTATTTAATTAAAAGTTGGAAGTATATTTCAATTTTTCAAGTTTTTGCTAAATTCTTCATGGCTGAATGGAATGATTTGGTATGAATCTTTGAAATAGGTTCAAAGTGCAGGAAGAATGATAAATTATCGACCAAATAAATGCAAAATTTCTTTGCGCTAATGATCAATTAGATTTAATTTAATGTTTTAGAAAGTAGTTTTTTTTTTTTTTAGTTAAAAACTTCGACAGAAAGAAAAGAGAAAGAGGAAAATGATGGCTTTTTGGATTTACAATCTGGAG
>NW_018108347.1:34123-41470 GCF_000183805.2 Loa loa | reverse complement strand
TATTTTAATGAAAAAAAAAAAAAAACAAAGCATAGCGAATAATTTGGAAAAATCATTCTGCCCTTTCTTCGAAAAAAAAAAGTATTCAAAAAAAAAAAGGAAAAATTATTTCAAATTAAAAAAAAAAAATACCTTATCATGGCCAAGTGTTGAATCGTCATTTGACCAGGATGAATGTTTATTGGTATGAGCCGAACTTTCACAGAAAAATGAAACAAAGAGCAAAAATGCAAAATTTGCCATTATTTGGCTTTTTGAAATAGTTTACAGTACGAAATCAGATTACAGTACCAGACAGCTGTACAGTATGCAAATAGGGAATGAAACAAGATCACAACACTGGATAACCAGGAAAATATTAACTAACAATAGAAAAATAGGAAATGAAATAAGATTGTGGAATAATTATACAAATAATTACACGAATATCAGTTAACAGTAGGCAAATACGAAGTGAAATAAGATTACAGTACCAGATAACTACACGATTATTATCAGTTAATAATAAGCAAACAAGAAATGTTTGTTTTTAGGATTCATAAAATAAAAATGGGGTGGGAAAATGGAAAATAAATGAAAAGGAAACAAGAAAAAGAAAAAAGAAAAAAATTGCTCATCAATCACTGTCACCATTGTCATTGTAATCATTTTCAAAACTGTAAACCAGTTCAAGTTGAAGAGAGAGTGATTTATAATTTCATATTTTTAAACAGTAAGTATAAAGAATATTGCACAATTTCAATTCATATTGCAAACTGATATAGCTTGCATGGAATTTCATCGTTCATTAATAGAATAATTGTAGTATCAGCAACGTGATACGATAACAACAATTACAGTATCATTACCGTATAAATATTGAGTATGAGAAGAACAGTGAAAAAGGAGGTAATGAAAAAGTAATGTGCTAGAATTTCATCGTATAACAGATAGAATAACTGTCATCCAGTACAAGGATGAATATAAATACAATACAATACAGTACAGCAGTGAAAGAAGTGTGACGAAACTTTATTGTCGTACGGTACAGAGGAAAAATGATGGGACATAAAAACAAATGAATCCAATAGTCAGTTATCCAAATTCAAACGAAAAGTTTTATAATAATTACGCAAAACAATCATTTCAAAAAATAAAATGGATCATTTCTTTTTTGCAATGAAATTAACTTTCAGTTTATTTAAATGTATTATTGATAAGAATATGTGATAAATATGATAATAACTTATTATATGAATAAATTAATCTCATAAAAAGGATCGCACATTTATTTTTCATACTTTCATATTTATCAGTTATTAAGCAAAATTTTAACTACTATACATGTATTTATTAATTAAGAATTAAAAAAGATTAACTTTTCTACTTTCACTTCTTTGATGAATTAATGTCAAAATTATTGGTTGAAATACTTTCTCGTTTTGGTAAAAAAATTGTTAGAACCATTAGTCGTTTTTTCCCGTTATTTTTTTTATCACTTATAAAAAGTATCATACGACAAAGTTTCACAGATATTTCCCATATCGTATTATCGATCAAGGTTAAAAATTATTCGGTTTTTGAATACGCTGTTAACAGTTCTTTACAGAATATCCTAATTTAATTAATGTCAATTTCAACCATATATTTTTAACCTTTGTTTTTGTTTTTTTTTTTAAATTATTCCAATTCAATTTCGATTCCTCTTTTTCTCGATTCATACCATTAAAACATTTTCCAAAAATTCTACAACATGTATGTAACTTATGCTTAATGTTTTGAATCAATTCGGTCGAAAATTCAAATTGTAAACTTTTTTTATGAATGGAAAAATTAATGTTTGTAATTAGAGTCGATTTTATTTCTGGTAGCTTCAAAAAAATCCCGAAAGATTTGATACCATCTGTATTTTTATGATAAATGAATATCAAGCTGGCAATGTATGCAAAAATTATTGGATGATTCACGTACGTGTTCCATCTGAAATAATTATTCGAAAAGCCAAGAAAAATTTTTACTATTAAAATATGTTGAAATAATTAATTTTTGCATTATAAAAATATTTCATAATAAATTGCTATAAATTCATATTAGTAGAAAAGTCGTTTATTTAGATTTATTTCTTCATCTTTCATTTATCATGTTTATTTAGTAAGTTGTTTATTTGGAATTAGAATATTCTCCAAATAAAATTTATTTATTCATCTGTCATTTATCTCTCAAATAAAAAAAAAAAATTCAACTATCCAACTTGTGATTATCATGACGCAAATAACTGCCATTATATTGTAAACAACTTCGCTATGTATAAAAGGAGTCAAAATTGTCAACAAGCATCAGTTATCTAACCGATCATTCTTCTACCAATCGTTCAATTAAAAAAAAAAAAAAAGTCTCACAATCTTCCAGTCTTTAATTCAACTCACTGATCAACAATTATATTACCGATTTTCTGTAATAATTGTTTGATAAAATCAGATTACTTCGTCTATTGTTTAAACTTTTATCATTTTATCACAACTGTTCGTCTATACTAATCAAAGGATATACAGAACTTTCATAAAAGAAAAAAAAATTTAGTATCATAAGCTGAAAAATTATGTCAAAGCAGCACAAATAATAGAAGAAAAAATCGAAAGACTTCTCAATGAAATTAAAGAATTCAATTTTGAAGTTATCTGATCAAAAATTACCAAAAATGGAACAATTTCAACAATAGCAAAATGTAAAATGGAATCAAATGAAGTGAAAATGAAGCGTATATTGGAAATGTTGCAATCATTTAATGAAAGATGGCTGGGATTTGTTAAGAAATTCGTGGAAAGCAAGAAGAAGATCAATATGCAGATATAGTTAACTATAATAAAGGTATTTTAAATTTAATAAATAACGGAAAAGAAACGATTGTTAACATTGGAAATGTATAAGAATAATTTCGAGTTAATACTTTAAAATGTGCAAAAAGAACTAACTCGACGATCAAAAACAACAAAATTAACTTTTTAAACAATGATAAATTTTAGCGCAATTGTTGCAACTAATGTTTGGTGATGATCCGGAAAATTGCAGAAAAAAATAGAAAAATTTTTTTAAAATCCTTTGGGGGCAAGCAATAGATGAAACAGTAGGTGACAAGATATATTGTAAGCCGCAGACCGAATCTTGCATGTAGGCGATTCAAGACATTGGTCGTTCGAGATTGACCCTAGAGATGATGGTCTTATTCGGCAGCATTCTTGAACAACCAAGCAGCCTTTTTCAGGCCAAACAAACCTGCCCGTTCCATACAGAGAAGTGGCCTAGAAAAGGCAATCCAACTATCTCATCTCCATCTCCGCCCAATTGGCTAACCGCGGGAAATGGGTAAACGCGGTCAAACAAAGACAAAACGACAAAGATATCTGCTTCTAAAAGTGTACACAAATTGGCCATAAGGGGAAGGATCTAATTCGTGTGTTGAAACATCATCAGAATCATGATTGATAATGCGACTAGTGTCCTGAACGTCGTTCTGCTTTTGTTGTTCACGAATTATCACGACATTGTTGTTCTCAGTGAAGTTCGTTTCCATGAGGACAGTACTCTCAATGAATATGGCTCCGTTACATACTCTACTGGTTAGAAAAACCCAAACTGGAAAGTTACTGTTCAGAAGCTGGCTTGATGGTTAAAAATCCCATCGCTTTCAAATTTGAAAATCTGTCGACAGGTCATTTCGATCGTATTATCTCCTTTCGCATCCTATTACAGTACACAAATAAACAGCAAGTTATTCTCTTCAGCATATATGCTCCAACTTTGCAAGCTGACCCTGTGGAAAAAAAATAGATTCTATACCGATTTAGGCCGTCTTATTCAACAGATTTCTCCAAATGATGAGGTCACAATTCTTGGTGACTTCAGTGCTGAAATTAGAAGGAAATCCAAGGCCTGGAAAGGCCCTGTATAACGCAGGCATGGCATTGGAAAGTGCAACGACAATGGACAGCTTTTGGTGAAATTTATGCAGAGCAGCAATTCACCATCACAAACACTGTCTCTCAGCAGAGAGACAATTTAAAGACAACTTGGATACATCTTTGATCCAAGCATTGGAATCTCATTAACTGAGGTTTCCTGAATCCTGAAATCCTGAGAGAGGCAGAATTCAGGAAAAAAAGAAGGAGGCTCAAAGTGAACAATCTCCAAACACCTTCAGCGAAAGATAGCTTCCAGATAAATCTTCAAATCAGACTTCAAGATCACCCTACAAATCCCTCCCCTGAAGCGTTTTGATAACATATTAAAACCACCATCTAGCAATCTTTCATAGAATCATTAGGATTCTCCTGCAAAAGAAATAAAGACTAGTTTGATGAAAACAATGAAGAAGTCCAGATTTTTTCTTACCAAGTATATCTCGTTCAGTCATCTTGCCATATGAGAAAAGACACCTTTAGCCTTGTATCCAGCAAGCTTTAACAGAAACTTCGAGTCATCCGAAACAAATACTGAATCAACTTAGCTGAAAATATCCAACTATGCGCAGATTCGAGCGACTTCAGAGATTCTACGAGGCTCTGAAAGCTGTGTATGGACTCACACATTGGTCAAAGTTCCTTACTCAGCGCAGATGGCTAAACGATTTTCATTAGTAGAACCTCTATCCTAGATCGATGGTCTGAACATTTCCAGAATCCTTTCAATGCCAACTATGCAATTCAAGACTCATTAACTCAGTACATTACACAACGATTAATGAAAAGCGAATTGGATATAACCTTGGCTATACAGAGAACTCAAAGTCATACAACAAGTGAATATTGATAAGGTAGCTAGGATTGATGATAGCATCCCATCTGAGGTCTGGAAACACGGAGATCAGGCATTTCGTGATAAATTCCACGAGCTTGTTCTGCAATGTTAGGAAAAAGGTGAACTTACATCAAATCTCCATGATGCAATCATTATCGTTGTATACAAGAAGTAAGAAGTAAAATCAGACTAGAAAAAATTACACAAATTATCAGAGAAATCAAACAAATTACTAGTAAAATTATACAAATTACCGAGATATCAACTTACTGTCAAATTCTTGCAAGAATATTTCTGAACAGATTGATACTCGATATATTAGAAAAGTTTTACGTGAAAACCAGTGTTGCTTCAGACCAAATAGGAGTACCCACAGATATGATGTTTGTTCTCCGACAACTGTAAAGAAAATACAGGAAACAGAACAAACGTCTTTTATAGAACCTTTTTACACCTTACCTAACTTTGAACATTATGAGCAAAAAAAGTCCTATGACAGATCTTGGGACGATTAGGATGTCTTCTTCATTACATAATAATCAACGAGGCTAAATAAGATACGGTGATGCACTCTTGGAGATTTTCTTGCACCAACTATCTTCACAGTCTCCTTCAACATAATGCTCCAAAGGGTTATGATGGATTTTAGATGAAGAAAATGGCATTTATATCCGATATTGTACTGACGAACACCTATTCAACTTGAGACGACTGAAAGCTCTCATTAAGATCCTAAATTACCACTTGCCATATTCAAGTACTACTTTTTGCCGACGATGTCACCTTCTTTGCTCACACAGAAGTAACCCTGTAGCGCTTAACATCCTGTTTTGCAAAGGTAGTAGAGCTTTTTGGGCTAGAAGTAAGCTTGAAGAAGACAGAAGTTCTTTATCATCCTGCACCACAGGATGACAACTTTCATCCTCGCATTACCTCAGGTGAATCAGAGTATAAATCAGTCCAACAGTTCAACTATATGGGCAACATCACTTCTTCCGACATCAAGATTAACAAAGATATTGACAGCAGATTAGCAAAAGCATACAGAGCTTTCGAGAAACTCCATAAAAAAGTTTGGTGTAATAAAAACACCTGAAGAGAAGTACCAAGACTAGTGTAAAACTATTGCACTGTCTATTCTATTATATATGATTCTGAATCATGGGTCACCTACCACCATTCGCGATTCCTCGAATGCTTCCATCAGCGCTATCTCCGTACAGTCCTAAACATCCGCTGATCTGACTACGTATCAAATATTACTGTTCACACACAAGCAGGGGTCATCAGTATTGAGGTCATACTATTGAAGACATAGTTGCGCTGGGCTGGACAGGTCTCCAGGATAAAGGATCATCGCCATCCTAAGATTGTGCTCTATGACGAATTGGCTATCGCGTTCTGCAAGAAAAAAGCCTCAAATAGGAGATACAAGGATGCTCTGAAACAATACCTTAATCTTGGCTATTTAGACTACCATCAATGGTCCATTCGGGCTTTGAATCGGAAAGCATGGTGACACATCATCCATAACATTGCTGCTTCCTTCCAGAACACGAAAAAACCATACCTCATCAATATCACCTAAGCAGAGACTTTCCACTATGCCTTTTGCAACCGAACTTGTCAATCCCGCATTGGCGTTTTTAGCCATCACCCGCATCTGTAACATGCGTGGTCACAATAGTCTTTCACATATCTTCGTTTGTTAACCCTACTATGACAACGATGGTGACGATACATTCATTTATGATTTATTTGTATTTTTTTTTTCCTCACGGAACTTCTTCACATTTATTTACCACACACTGTACAATATCAAAGATATAAGAAATCAAAATAAAATGGAAAATAATGGAATAATTCAGCTAGAAAAAATTCGATTATTTTTAAATAACTGAGATACAATTAGTGTAATTAATTCAATAATTAAACGAAAACTATTAACAAAGTTATGGAAGTATTACTTTTATACAAAGAATAAACAAAAAATAAAAAATAAATAAAAAGAAAACATCATATGTAATATGTCTAGAAATTAAACATAATTTATATATTTAAATCAAAATAGAAAAATGGAAATGAATAATGGAAATGAATCTCAAGAAAGTTAAAAGAAAGAAAAAGAAATGAACGAAGAGCGATAAGAAGAGAAAAAAGGGGAGAGAGAGAGAAAGAACAAGATGAAGAGAGATTTCAGTAGCAATTAAAAGAATTGGAAGGAAATTTTAAACAACGGGAAAGTTTATTCAAATTGTCGCCGATTTTCTTCAACTGTAACAAAAATTGAAAATTCTTTTTGTCTCTTTAATTGGTAGTACCTCAAATTTGGGCAATTAAACTTTTATTTCTATGAATTAATTAATACAGAAATGAATTTAACAATCACAATATTAATAATTCAATAACAATATCAATAAGAACAAAAAGGGAAACCATCGATCAAATGAAGCCCGATATCATCTAACCAATTGACCTGTTTGAAACGTGTCTTTCGTAAATGATTTGGCGCTCAGAATCTTCTTCTTCCTCGAGTAATCGAGATTCCGGGCAAAGCTCTAAGGTCAGATTTAT
>NW_018108347.1:30777-33893 GCF_000183805.2 Loa loa | reverse complement strand
ATATATATATAGACAGACCGACAGACAGACAAACGGACAGACAGACAGACAGACAGACGGACAGACAGACACGTAAGGTACACGAAAGCACATGTACAAAAATAGTCAGACATGCATCTTTATAAGGGTATCGATGGAGATTGTTTGTTGTACCTGTTTTCTTGGCTAACCTTATGCTTGGCCTATTTTCTCAAATTCGATTATTTTATTTCATTTTATGAATTAATCAAAAACCTTATGCTTGGCCTATTTTCTCAAATTCGATTATTTTATTTCATTTTATGAATTAATCAAATTAGCTAAGTTTAATAAATTTATTCATATAATTACTTGTTTATTCCATTTATTGTTACTTTTTGCTCTTTTTTTTCACTCCATATATTTATTTCATAATGTATTAACTTAATTAACTTAATTCTATACATTTTATATATTTTTCAAAATTAGAAATTTAGAATTTATAGAATTAAACTTAGAATTTTTAGAAAGTTTACTTGAAATTTTTTATTTTTTTTTTTAAATTTAACTAATTAAAATTGAGTTGATTGGTCGAAACTATTAATGTTTATTATTAATCGTTCATAAATAATTAAAGATTACAATGTATGGCGCATACTATTTGGGTATTGTTTTGGAAGTATTCGATGGTCGAATTAAAGTTTTAAGGAAGAATAAAATTTATCAATTCAGTTGTGAAATAACAACAAATATTGTACCAGGTAGTTGGATCAATTTCTCTGTAAGTGATTTACGAAGTTTGAAAGACAATATTATTTTTATTTAACTAATTGATTAATTTGATTTTATTATTAATTTGAATTTGATTTCCATTTATATTAAACGAAGCGTTCAGTTTAAAAAAAAAGAAAGAAAAATGAAGAATTATATAATTAGGGATTTATGAACTATAATTATTCTTTTGCAATTTCACCGATTTTCGATGATTTTTTAAAATTGCTATAGTAATTTATTTTCTACATTTAAGTTTCAAATGATATTTATAATTAAAATTCAAACTTAAATTCGAAAAGAAGCAAAGATTGTGCAGTTAACTGTGAGAAAATTCCAATTTACTATTATAGCTAGAATATAAAATTATACCGAAAATTATGTATTTTTCCTTTCATATATTTTGATTATTGAGTTATTTCGATTTTATTTTAGCTCACATTTTGATATTTTAAGCTGTAATTTTTTATTCATCAAAATTAAAAAAGAAAAAAGCTGTGACAAATATTCAAAACATTTACTTTAATATATACCATCGGAAAAATATTCACTTATTTATTTTTCATTTGATTTTCATTGATTATGAGTAGATGGATATAAGTTGAAATGCTAAATTATATTCCATTTCGTATTTTCAATTGCATATTTCGATCATTAATTACATTACTTCGAAAAACCAATTTCTGGTATGAGAAGATGAAACATATTTTAGTGAAGTATTATTTGACTTTTACATCCAATGTAAGTGACCTTCATATGGTTAAATATAATTTGGCAAAAAAAAAATGAATCAGTGTAAACTTGTGTCTAAAACAAATATAAAGATAGCAATTGAATGATAATGGATGAATAAATATTTTTCAACTAAAGAAAAAAAAGTGTATGACTTTTGTTTCTTGGATATATTTTCTTTTCTTTCGTTTTGTAGTTTAGTGATGATTCGATGGTACCAAACATTGAAGCTTCTTCACCAATTCTTCCGACCAAAATTGTAAAGCTGTATAATAGTGATGGTTCAACAAGTACCCGAATTTCGATAAGTTTTAATTTTTGTTGCATACAATTAATTAAGTAAATACTATATGAATTAGTTGTTCTATATGAATAATTAAATCATATAATATTCACTATATGAATAATTAATTCATATAGTATTCATTATTTTGCCTATAAATTATCGCAAATACATTTTGAGATAATGTTCCAAATTATTATCGAGGATCTAAAGAAGGTAGCGGTTCATTCTTGTGAGAGTTTTATGATGAGGGATAATATCGCTGCTTGTTTTGGGCCAACACTGTTGAGACTAAAAGAGGAAATAATGGCAGCTATTATGTATATTTAAAGTAATGTAATTGTCGAAATGCTCATTGTCGCAAATTATGGTCTCATATTTAATTAAATAAATTAGTAGAAATTGATAGTATTCCTTGTCTACCGAAAGCTAATGGCCTGAAATAATTAAGTAAAGGCTCTTCCTTTGACGAAACTAGCGTTGTCCTTTCAACTGCTTTCTCAAAATTGCAAATTTTATCATTTTCTCAAAATAAAAAGCGGTCACAGGATTCATTCTTCTGAAGGAAAAGAAAAAAAGAAAAAAGAAAGTTGTCAAAATTGTCTTTTTTTCCTTTCATGATATTAACTTTTTCAGATTCAAACAGTTGCAGCTACACCTTGTCGATCGAATGATTCAGATAGCACTTTTGAACAGTATGTTTGGTCACCGCATTTTGAGGTAACTTTTGTTGTTTTTTGTGGTTATCCTAAAATTTTGTTTTATGATGGTTTCATTAGATTTTAATTTATTAATCTTTTAATTATTGTTGCGCAGTGCTTATCCTCCAGTTGTTACACTTTTGATAACTTCAACTTTATGAGCGAAATAATTGAAGTGTTGAATTTATTTGTACTTTTAGTTTTATTGTGATTATCCAATATTTGCCCATAAATTTGGAGGACAAGACTTAATCGTTTGCTTGTAGGGCAAACTTAATCATTTGGATAATCCAAATTGATGCTGATTCGATGTGGATTTATATTTGAATCTTTTGCAGTGGGTTCTGGATAATGATGGGATATTTAACAATGAAAATGTTATGCCAAATATTGTTTACGTAATCTGGATCGAATTATTAGACGAATCGTCTCTGTTGAATAATGATGTTCTGATGAAGGTAACTGAAATCGTTCGACCAGCCTATGATCAACTTCCTATTTATGATGCGGTTAGTTTTGTTTGTATTAATGAGCTAGTTAAAATCCTTTTTCTTTTTTAAACTAATTGTAGCTTCCTCTTCTTATTGCATCATATTTTTTATACTTGTTTTTGATATGAAGAAAATTGCCAAACCCTTCTAATATCAACCATTAGGTTGAATTGTTACTTT
>NW_018108347.1:28558-30587 GCF_000183805.2 Loa loa | reverse complement strand
AAGACTTAATCATTTGCTTGTAGGGCAAACAAGACTTAATCATTTGCTTGTAGGGCAAACAAGACTTAATCATTTGCTTGTAGGACAAACTTAATCATTTGGATAATCCAAATTGATGCTGATTCGATGTGGATTTATATTTGAATCTTTTGCAGTGGGTTCTGGATAATGATGGGATATTTAACAATGAAAATGTTATGCCAAATATTGTTTACGTAATCTGGATCGAATTATTAGACGAATCGTCTCTGTTGAATAATGATGTTCTGATGAAGGTAACTGAAATCGTTCGACCAGCCTATGATCAACTTCCTATTTATGATGCGGTTAGTTTTGTTTGTATTAATGAGCTAGTTAAAATCCTTTTTCTTTTTTAAACTAATTGTAGCTTCCTCCTCTTATTGCATCATATTTTTTTATACTTGTTTTTGATATGAAGAAAATTGCCAAACCCTTCTAATATCAACCATTAGGTTGAATTGTTACTTTGGCACAATTCAGTCCTATGACTTATCATCATATTAAAATGATCGGTACAAGAAGGTAGGTATGACAGAAACACATCATCTATTCTGTAGCATTGCACTGCAGTGAAGCACAAAGTGGGGATTCTTCGAACTTTATCAGTTCTTTAGAAATTATTTTAAAAACTGTTGTTAGTGTCATGCGAAATATTTTGAGTGGTTTGAAATTGGTTCATTGCGGCATAGCGATATTTTTCTATTTTAAATAATATCAATAATTTTGCATTTTATCTCTAAATATATGATCAGATCGTAATTCACCTTACGATATTTAGCATTTTCCTCCTTTTTTTGAAATATTTTTTTCAGCCATGGAATGAATCAGAAATGCCAGCTGATGCAGGGTTATTGTCAGTTCACTGTTTGGTATATTTCTTCACCAATTATCAATAAGTTTACCACTTCATTATCACTTTAACACATTATTGTTATCGTTATCGTAATTAATTTGTTATTTCATTTGAAGTGACATATATTTATGTATTTCCTTATGTTGGATAACAAAGTCAGTTATCTTTCCGTCTTCTTTCTTTTTTTAGCAAAATCGGCCCAAAAATAAAATCAATCCAGCTGCTATATATTCAGGATTAGTAGTTTGGCGTGATATGGAATGTCGACGAAGTAAGTGATTTCTTAAATATTAGTAGTTTCTTTTTTTTTCCCATATTTATCCAAATTACAGAACTTGTATGTTAGTCAGTGTCTAAAATGTTCGGTGTTATTGAAATGTGACAGGAGACTTGGAATATCATAGATTTCGTCTGTAGCTTTAAGTATTTTCGTTAATGTTCTTTTAACTACTCTTGCTCTACTTTTGTCTTTTTTTTTGTTTTAACTACTTTAATTATTTTCGTTCTAATATTTTCAAACACCGATCAAATTTGTTGATTTTTTTCCAACAAAAAAACTGATTCAGTAAAAGAAGTGTAAAACTTTTCCCAATGATAACAAACATTTAATAATAAATCAGCAGTAACAAACATTTTAAGATATTATTAATCGAATATAATTTCGGTATTCATATCAGAATTCTTTTTATTTCTTTCTTCTTTCCATTTTATCTATTAAAGTGGAAACTTTATTGCCTTTTCATATTTTTATGACTACTTTAGCTTGAAACAACAAATTTATCGGGATCAAGTACTTTAAAATTTGTTATCAGTTTTTCAACTTTTACGTTCTTTGCTTATTTACTTATCTGAAGTCATTTTTTTCTTTCTCCTTTTTGTTTATACTATACTAAATTAATTTTCGTTTATACCAAATTAATTTTGTTACATAAAAAGTTGCCTTATGGTCGTAGCAACCGGACTTGTTTACTTTCGCCATCAACAATGCCAAAATATTGCGATAGGTGCTTGGCTTGATTTTGTTGTTCGGATTCGGTTGGTTTCTATTTCGTTTACCATTTTTCCGATTTAGCTATTCAGGGACTTCCTTTCTTAAATATTACCAATTTTTAGTATTTCAGGTTCTCAGGTTCTTGTCTAATGCTTGCATTAAAC
>NW_018108347.1:22919-28410 GCF_000183805.2 Loa loa | reverse complement strand
GGTATTCATATCAGAATTCTTTTATTTCTTTCTTCTTCCATTTTATCTATTAAAGTGGAAACTTTATTGCCTTTTCATATTTTATGGCTACTTTAACTTGAAACAACAAATTTGTCGGGATCAAGTACTTTAAAATTTGTTATCAGTTTTTTCAACTTTTATGTTCTTTGCTTATTTACTTATCTGAAGTCATTTTTTTCTTTCTCCTTTTTGTTTATACTATACTAAATTAATTTTCGTTTATACCAAATTAATTTTGTTACATAAAAAGTTGCCTTATGGTCGGTAGCAACCGGACTTGTTTACTTTCGCCATCAACAATGCCAAAATATTGCGATAGGTGCTTGGCTTGATTTTGTTGTTCGGATTCGGTTGGTTTCTATTTCGTTTACCATTTTTCCGATTTAGCTATTCAGGGACTTCCTTTCTTAAATATTACCAATTTTTAGTATTTCAGGTTCTCAGGTTCTTGTCTAATGCTTGCATTAAACTTCGAGATTTTGTGCGATAAAAGATTTTTATGATTTTTTGACAAAAAGTGGTGTGCAGCTTGAAGTTTTAAATTTCACTTCGCAGTTTTTTCATTTCGTAACATTTGCCATGCAAGCTTGTTGAGAATCCTTTTTTTTCAACTATATGAGGGTAGTAAAGTGGTGATAGTTTTAGCTCACAGATAAACTTTTTTTTTTGAAGTTAGTGGCTAATATTTTTTTGAAAATTTTTGAAGTTAGTGTCTAATAAAGAGTATGGAATTTCCTTTTGAAGTTTTATTTTTAACTTTATAGGCATGGTGGTGTTTTAGAAGCTCATAAATTGAAGTATTCAGAGATCCAGATGGTACCGACAAGGGAGTTTGAGGGTAAAGCTCAGGTAATTGTTAGCTTCTGTTTCATAAAGGTAAATTAAAATACTAACATGAAATCGTCCATTTTTTGTTTCTAATAGCTCATGGTGAATGAGAATCATTCCCATTAATATGCAATCATATGATGATATTC
This sequence comes from Loa loa, assembly GCF_000183805.2. NCBI lineage: Eukaryota > Metazoa > Nematoda > Chromadorea > Rhabditida > Onchocercidae > Loa > Loa loa. The sequence continues at coordinate 27,412 of NW_018108347.1, read as the reverse complement.
CTGAAATTTCTAGATATGTCAGAAAATGAAGATACCGGAAAATTCACCCGAAAAAGATTGGATTTGGGAGAGTGATGTTGTTGGAAAAGTTTTGGTAGATTCGGAGCAATTTAAAAACTCAGTGATGGATCAGTGGGATGATTTAGCTGGAAGTATTGCATATGTCTGGATTTCTTGCGATCAGTTTAACTCTACAGTGCGTTGGAAATTTCATTCTTTCGTCCAGCCTAACGAATACGTTAGTTTATATTATACACATCATTTATGTGTTAGTTTATGAGTATATTGTACACGTCATTTATACATTAATTTATATTACACGTGTCATTTATACGTTAATTTGTATTATATACGTCAGGTAACATAGTTTATATAGTTACATTCATTTGATGTTTGTACGTTTGATTGGTTGTTTTGCTAAATTATTTGTATAGACAAAAATTTGCACCAAATTCTCATTTCAGTATATGAGGTGCTAGAATTCATTCCAAATGCTAAGAAGTACAGTAAGATTTTGAGTTGAGTCAACGATGAAGCACTTGAGATCATGCACTGTAATTTTATTCAGCATTGTATCATTAAAATTTCAAATACTTTTCAGACAGAAACAGAAGAAGATGCTGAAAATATTGAACGTTTCGCAGATTTGGTTATATTGTAACGCCGAAATTCCTTTTCTTTTTTTTTTTGTCGAATTATTCATTGATAAATTTTTCAATTTGAAGAAGATTTTTAAGCGCTTTGATAATGGTGTTTAAAGATTTGATAATCACCTCAGATCTTGCATCGGATATTGACCTTTGAAAATATTGATTTTTCAAAGATACTGGTCTTGGATAATGAACCTTAAAAGATATTAAATTTTCAAAGTCTTCTTTTCTTCTTCTCTGTTCTGTTTCGTTTAACAATTGTTTTTTTTAACCTGTTTCGTGTTCTTTTGTGTCATTATTGTTTTATCCAGTCCAATTATTGAAATAATATCTCATATTGATATGAGATAACTTGATTTTTTCAAGAAAACAATAACCAATAAGGTATAGCTCACTGATATTTCGTTATTAATCGGCACCAAAAGGTGATGGTTCATTGAAATCTATCGCAACCGATCGATATTGAAAGATCCTTTACGGAATAATTGTGTGAGTTCTTTCAATTATGTGAGGATATTCGTATACAAATAGTAAATTTACCATTTTAAAAGTTTCCGCATGAAGTAGTAGGTTGTGAACTGGAAATAGATGATATATATATATATATATATATATCCGATAAAGATGTTTAGGATTTGAGACGCTGCTGAACAGTTTTATTCATGCTACAACATATGTTGTACAGATGGTATAATCGATTCATCTAATAGGAATTCTGGAATTTCTGAAGTAAAATTAAAAATAATGGATTGTAATCAACATAGTCCGATCAACAAGAAATCTTTCCTTTTACATCTTGTTTTAGTTGAGTTATTGTTTTACATTACTTTTGTCTTTGTTTTTTCTCTTTTATTTATGCTCATATATTATAAAAGGAAATCAGTGGTATTATGATCTGAATGTTTCATTTTGGTCTGATCTAAAAATACTCTACATTCGTGGTAGATTTTCTGTAAACATCAAACATGATAATGCAATTGAACAAATTAAGAATGATTTGAAGGTGGTTGTCTATCTTTCCTTGTAGAATTACATGACACGGGAAAAACTTGACGATTTATTCTAAGTGTTAGTTTGACAGGCTAAATTGGATGGAAGTAACTTTTCAGGAATATGATTTGATGGGCAGATAGTCTGGCATTTGATAGTGCTAAGCAACTAGCATGAAATATACTAGACTGGATGAAGGGGAAGAGCAGTTGCGCTCATACTCGCATATAAATGCATTTTTGCAAGTTTCCGGATTAGTTTTCAAAATCTAGATTGTAATGCCAAGATGTGAAGTCGGTTTTAAAATTAAAATTGGGAAGCCGGATGGTTTATCAATATAACAGGGTATAGGGCTGCAAATTTCAATTTTGACAATGGGACGCGTTTTAGATTATGGTGCAATGCGAATTTTGGGTACCTAGGCAGGGTGGCTGCAAGTTTATTTATTGGTTTGGTGGTGTGTGTACGTGACTGTAGGTGTTACAAGTGATGGGTACACTTACGTCGCACACATAAACGTACGTGGGAGATATGTGCACATGTGTTAGTATGTGTACATGTTCCTTTTACCAAAATTCCGCTTTTATTGATGATTTTTGAGAAATGTTGGGTTTGGTTGTCCAAAAGCGCAAATCTCCCCGTATTTGCTTCAGAAATGCAATTTATCCAATACAAACGGTAACAATATTATTTCCATGCGTGGTAGACAAAATATTCGTAGGGACATAATGAAAACGATTAGCATCTAATTCGTGAAATTTGCAGGTATTATTCACTACGCGTGAAGGTACTATAAAATGAGTAAGATTCCACGTGATACGCTAATCGAATGTGTCAATGAGGTGTTGAAGGCGTCGAAGGAGAAGAAGCGGAAATTTCGTGAAACAGTAGAATTGCAAATAGCACTGAAGAATTATGATCCTCAGAAAGATAAACGTTTCAGTGGATCAGTAAGGTATTACCAACAGCCATCATCAGCGCCAATTAATTCATTTCTACAGCATGCCTACTCTTTCCATTCATGTTTAACAACTGATAGGGATGAGCAGGAAGTCGTTTAATATAAACGGCGATGACTCTAACCCAGAGTCTTGAAATAATGGGGAGGATTTCATGCTGATTACTGTTTTTCATTGTTTGAAATCCGATCTGATTATGTTAATAAATAACGAACGAACAGTAAGCATTACGTTCCTTCTTATTATCAAAAGAATGATAGAGGAATTATGAGTTGATATGAAAGGGTGACAGGATTATTTGGGTTAAGAGAATGAAAAATTCATTTCATTCATTGTTCGAATGATAGTGAGTGGATGAAATAGAATAAGATAGAGACAGAATACCGTAGGACAGAATGCTATTAAAAAAGGGATTGAGTGGAGTTGGATGAAGCAAAGAGAAAGTAGAATATACAAGGTAGATATAGCAAGTAGAATATAGCAAGGTAGATCTCCTTTTATGTCAAGATTTTAAGTTGACAGAAGTTTCTGAAACATTTCTTTGTAGTTTCGGTTCTCGTTACATTTACAATTTAGGCTGAAAAATATCCCAAGACCAAACATGAAAGTGTGTGTACTTGGTGATCAGCAACACTGCGATGAAGCGAACGCAAACAGTATACCGTGCATGAATGCAGATGAATTGAAAAAACTGAACAAAAATAAGAAACTCATTAAAAAACTGGCAAAGGTTCCATTCACTTCTTTTCCATCAGTCTTTTTCGTTGATTGCACCGGTATCAGATATTTGCTGTTGGTTAATCTTTATTTGTCGAGCAGTTATAGTACTGGTCACTGTTATGTTTCGAGAAAAAAATATGTATTGTTGTCACTGATAGCAATGTTAGAAAAACGTTTCTCATTTTTCAGGGATATGATGCTTTCTTGGCTTCGGAAGCTTTGATCAAGCAGATTCCACGTATACTTGGTCCAGGTCTAAATAAGGCTGGTAAATTCCCAAGTGTTGTTGCTCATTCTGAAACATTAATAACTAAAATTGAAGAGATTCGTTCAACGATCAAATTTCAAATGAAAAAGGTAAGTGCTTTCATTATTTGAAATGGTCAAATGTTGTCAAAACTGCCATGTTTGGAGATTTCAAGCACTGATGGTTGTTCTTGACATTTATCAAAGCAAGATTTTAATTGCAGGTATTATGCTTATCGGTAGCAATCGGGCATGTTGGAATGACAACGGAAGAGCTCGTTTCTAATATCGCACTTTCTATCAATTTTCTTGTGTCATTGTTGAAGAAAAATTGGCAAAATGTGAGATCGCTACACATAAAAAGTACAATGGGGCCACCCCAACGACTTTATTGATTTTTGTTGTGTTGTCAACCGTTAGTGTTGTTGCATTATCTGAAATGATAAACTGTTTGTACTCGATTGGTTTGAATGTGTGGAACCTTCGAATTACACTATCGTTTGGAAGTCGGTGATGCCTTCTTAAGATAATCTCAAAAATGTCTGGTTGAGAAATTCGACAGTTCAGTGTGTAATTCCAGAAATGGTGTTCTATAATGGATCACAAATAAATAGAATGATAGAATTTTGCTGAAGGGACTTTTTGTAGCTGCAAGTGATAATATCCTTGTGATACATTCCGGAATTTTCTAGGTATCGGTGAACAATATTTTGCTAGTTTTTCTTGTTGAGATCTGAGGTTGCATATTGTAACATGATTGGCATAGTGTGTTTCCCAGAAGTTGGTAGAGAATAGTTGACATTTCCAACATACCTTCTCCGGATTCACTGAGTCGATGTATGCATTTTGAATGTAAATCTTATGGATTCATCCAACCGCATGTATCCGTTTCAAAATAAATTTTTAGATTTATTCAATTGAATGTATG
>NW_018108347.1:19765-22877 GCF_000183805.2 Loa loa | reverse complement strand
ATAATATTATCATCAATTTTGTTTGAATAAACTGGATGGAAGATGAAATAACAAAATTTACATAGTCACATTTATAATAGATGCAGTATTAAAAAATGGTGTCAATTGGATGGTTGACAAATATACTGGCATAGTATCATCATATTGTTTTAGTGAAACTGAATACCAAAATATTCGATGAAAAAATTTTATTTGAAATAGAAATAGTATTAAATTTAATTTCATTCAAATAATGAGTTTAAAAAAAATTGGATTTTTTTTCTTTTGGCTTTCCAATTACTGTAATGCAACGATAGTTTAAAAAAAAGAAGGAATGTGTGGAACCTTCGAATTACACTATCGTTTGGAAGTCGGTGATGCCTTCTTAAGATAATCTCAAAAATGTCTGGTTGAGAAATTCGACAGTTCAGTGTGTAATTCCAGAAATGGTGTTCTATAATGGATCACAAATAAATAGATAGAATTTTGCTGAAGGGACTTTTTGTAGCTGCAAGTGATAATATCCTTGTGATACATTCCGGAATTTTCTAGGTATCGGTGAACAATATTTTGCTAGTTTTTCTTGTTGAGATCTGAGGTTGCATATTGTAACATGATTGGCATAGTGTGTTTCCCAGAAGTTGGTAGAGAATAGTTGACATTTCCAACATACCTTCTCCGGATTCACTGAGTCGATGTATGCATTTTGAATGTAAATCTTATGGATTCATCCAACTGCATGTATCCGTTTCAAAAATAAATTTTTTAGATTTATTCAATTGAATGTATGCGCTTTAAAAAAAGGGAAAAAAAAATAATTTGGGTTTACGCGATGATATCACAATTTTTCTTTTTTTTTTTGTAGTCAGCAATTTTGCTTCGAGAAATATATTTAATTTCGCAAACAAATTGGAAGATGCAAATTTTTTAAAACGAAGTTCAATTCCAATTTAAGTTCACATTTTATTACCAATTCTTATTTCTTCTTTCTCAATATTATATCTGATGTTTCCTTGGTTACACTGTTATGTGCGTTTAATATGATTTGAAATAACGGAGTAAATTGAAGCCGATGAATAATTGGCATTTTCTTTTTCTTGAAAATTAATTTTGCAATAAGTATCATCATGTCAGCATAATTTGTCGAAGTTTGTATGGAGGAAAATAGGAAAGTGAAAGGTAAAGAGGAAAAAGGAAAAAGTAATAGTGGAAATTTAATGGAAATTAAACAATGAAATTTTTCATAGACAAAAAAAAGTCTCAAATTATTCCACAAAATAATTTTGTTCAAATAAAGAATTTAATGGAAATTAAATAATGAAATTTTTCGTAGACAAAATATATATTCATAGACAAAAAAAAAGTCTCAAATTATTCCACAAAATAATTTTGTTCAAACAAAGAAAGATAATAATTAATTAATTAAGAGTTTTGATTTAGAGCAGATAAATTAATTAGTTCTCGAAAAACTGATTAAAAATGAATAAATTAAAATTGTAAATATTAATAGAAAATTGGAAAAGAATAAGATAAAATAATAAATTTAAGAATACATTTATAATTTTTAACGAAAGGAATAACTGTTATTTAAAAAGAAGCAATAATAAAAAAATTACCGAACAATTGGGAAATGTTAGGGTGAAAGCGGGAAGAGGGAGAAGATTGATAAAGAAGGAAAGAAATATTTATAACGGGGGGGAGATACGGGGCGGGGATTGAGGGAAAGAAAATAAATAGTTGGGAGGAATAATTCTTAGCATCGATATTTTTAGTCTTGTGTTATTCGTTCGAAAAGCCACCTTAGCTAACTATGACAATTATTATTTCAATTTCGTTGTCATACTTTCTATGCTAATGTTTGTACCGGAAGTACTATCTCAGTTTATTTTGTTTCTTAGCGTAAGCTTGAGTCAAATTCTCAATTTCTCACTTGTCATAGTTTTTTTTTTTGGTTAAGTTTAAGCTAAATTCTAAGGTATCTCGCCTATGCATTGTTATGGTTGTATTTAAGCTATATTCTAAGAAGGTAGCTATCGATTCTATAGCATAATCATAGTTAAGCTTAAACCAAGCTCTAAGGTATCTCTCCTACATATAGTTATAATTGTAGCTCAGCCATATTCTAAAAAGCTATGTATCGATCCCATAGCATAATCTTAGTTAAACTTAGGCTATGTTCTCAAATATCCATTTCGTATCATAGGATTAATTAAGCCTAAGCTATATTCTAAGGTATCTATTTTATGCATTTTAATTCAAGCAAGTTTTAAGTTATTTATTTAATAAACAACCTATACTTAAATAAATTTAACAAGAAAAAAAGAGGAAAAACAAAGGGATATATTTTTTTTAAATTGTACTATCTGTTTTTTTTTTAAATTGCTAGGCAATAATTAAGTTATTGTTTTCGTAAATTTCAAAAATTAAAATAATTGTTATCAAAACAAACAAAAAAAAAAAGGAAAAAAAACTGTCTGGAACGAAAGAATTTTCATTTTTCCGGTTTTTTTTTTTTGTTATCACATAATATTGGACATTTATATTTTCAAATATTGACCAAAAATATTGCATTAATATTTCGTCCATTCTCTTCGTTAATTTAGATCAAAAAAAAAAGCAAATGTCACGTCACCTGTTTTTTTTCTCTTTTTTTTTGATCTTTACTTATAACAAGCAAGACGAGAAATTCTTATTTGGAAGTAGGAAAGAAAAAAAATACGAATTCTCAAATAAGTTAGTTGTTTTATTGTCAATTTGAAATTTAACAAAATTTCATTTTTTTTTTAACCAAAAAAAAATTAACATTAATTTGCGTAAATTTCAAATAATTATTATAACATAAAAACTAATCATTTCATTTACATTTGCAATAATTATTCAATCAATCATGTTGTAGCAAAAAATTTCCATAATTTTATCACTTTCTTATCAAATAATTTCTGTTTATTTGCATGATAATAAAATATTTTATTTGTTTAAGAAATATAAATTACATACAATAAGGTCTTTTATTTGTCGAACAAACATATATAACGCATACAATAAGAAATACAAAATGGAAACACTTTCTTATTTGGTAAATTTCTATATGATATCTTATTTGTTTAAAAAAAAAAATAGCTAATTACATGTC
>NW_018108347.1:15157-18120 GCF_000183805.2 Loa loa | reverse complement strand
TAGAACCGTTTTTAAACTTTTAACTATTAACTTTACTTCTCTCTCTCTCTCTTCCTCTCTCTCTCTCTCTGTCTTGCTTGCTTTTTTTTTCAAAAGCATATTCTATTTTTTTTTTCCAATTTTCCTTTTTTTTTTCTTTCTACACTTCAATAAAGAAGAGGAGGCGAAAAAAAAGGAAAACTCTGACTTAATTTTTCTACAAATTTAGTATTTAACAGACAAATTCAATTTCAATTTAATCAAAAAATGAAAGATTTTGAAAAATCTTTTTTTGCATCCTTTATCATCTATAAAATAATTTATTGAAATTAAAATTATTATTTAAAAATTAACTTATAAATATGAAAAAGGAAAATCGAAAAAAAAATAAAAAAAGTTTAAGAATGTAAATTTAATACAAAAAGAGAAAAGGTGGAAATACGGTAATGCTATGATAGTTGTTAGAAAAAAGCATATATAAAAAAAAGTAAATTAATGGACAAAGGAGAAGAGACAAAATACGATAATGCAACGGTACTTGCTGAAAGAACAATACCGTATGCAACGACAATAAAAAATGACTGGTATAATACGATGCCATTGTTATCATTACTTTACAGTACGAAATTTTCATTACTTTGTAAAAAGGCATTAATATATATATTATAAATTATATATATATATATATTTATTGATCTATTATTATATTAATATGTTCTTTAATTTACATTAATTATATTTGGATATAACTTTTTGCTAATATATGTATAGGTTAATCGATAGATATATAATTTCATATATATATATATATATATAATATAAATTAATAAACATATTAATATGATAATAAATTGATAAATATGTAATTTATGATAAATAGTTATTATTAATTATATAAGAAGGTGATAATATATTATATCATTTATGGGTCAGTAAGATACGATTAGCTTAACAAATTTTTGAATTTGTAAAATTTTTATTAAGATATTAATAAAATTTTTTTTCGATTACCCTTAATTGTCTCTTTTTTTTGACGAATTTAAATTATAAATCTTCATCCTATTTTTTTCTTTTTTATAACATTAAATTTGAATATCATTCAAAATACATATTTATAAATGTGCATATTATATTTTAGATTCAAAAAATTTTTATCAAAATATTAGCAAATTATCCATTCGCTATAATCATTTGAATTGGATATTTTTCATCGAAATTTGAGAAAAGCAATTTTCGATTCCAAAATAATACATTTTTCTTTTCATCTGATTAGTGGTAACTAAATTTCAAATAATTTAAAATTTTTACAAACATATTGTTAGTCATTTAATCAAGTGAAATTATTATGAAGTTGACCAAATATCGGATAATTTTATCGGATAATTGTTGAATGCATCATCATGTATTTCAGTATTTCAGTTGGTGCTCAAACTAAATTCATTAATTTCCTGAAAATGGCATTCCACAAAATGGAAGCTATTTAAATTAACTCAAAATGAGCAACATTTTCCGTTTCTTTTCATTCAAAAAAAAAAATGGAAATAATTAAAATGCTTTTAATGTTTCATTTTTCTGCTATCTTTTTCAACAATTATTCCTAAAAATTTCAAAATTTATTTATTCATTACGTGCTTTTATTATCATGTACTGTTATCATACAATTAAATAATCATTTCCAATAAATGCTATCATATTATCATTATTTCTTTTCGTTCCATTTTGAAATTTTATTCATTTCATTTTAAATTATACATTTATGCTTTTTCTTTTCCTCTCAAAATCGTTTTAATTTTTAATGAAATGAATCATATAAGGAAGGAAAAAATGCATTAATATATTTTATGAATTTTAAAATTTTGATTTTTTTTTCAAACAAATATGATATTTTATAGCATAATGAAATTATTTGTATCTTTTGTGTTTTTTTTTCAAAAAGATAAGCTTCAATTATATGATAATTTATGATAAAATAAAAATGATAAATGAAAATATCATCCTAGTATTTATGTATAAACAATAATTGAATTTATTAATTATGCTTAATTAATATTTCTTTCCTAAAACATTTCATTCATTACTTTTTTTTCTCACCTTGCTTTTCTTACTTTCATTAATTTATCGAATTTGCTTTAAGTTTTAATGAAAGATTTAGTCTAAAAAAAAAGAAAAAAAAAAGGAAATGAGGAGAATCATTTTGATTAAATTTCTTTTTTTAGTAGTCTTTTTTAGTTTTTTTTCGTTTTTTTTTTTTTTTGATAAAGAAATGGCAAAAGTCATAGCTAATTTTTTTTAATTAATTTTTATTGTTAATCATTGAGTAGTTCAAAAATATTTTTAAAAACTATTATCTCATTTTTATTGCAATTAAATTTTATTACTCATTATTAAGTAGTCTAAGAAAAAAAAAAACGAACAGAAGAAAAATGTTATTGTTTTCATTTATTACTCTTAAATTATGGCAAAGTTATCCATGAAGAAAAGTGAACAAAGAAAAAAGAAATATATATTATATATATAATTCAATTCCTTCATTAATAAAATGAGACATCTCTCTATCTCTCTTTCTCTTTCTCTCTCTCTCTCTCTCTTTCTCTCCCTCTTTCTTTTACTCCGTCTTCCACCCTTATTTCTAATTAATGAGATAATAAAAATTATATAAAAATGAGTTATGAGTTAAATTTTAATCATTAAATCAACTATCTTCCTCGTATTTCTCTTTCTCTCTCTCTCTCTCTGTCTTCTTTCTCTCTTGCCTACTTCGTTTCTCACTCTCTCTTTCGTTTTTCATCTCTCTCTCGTTTTTCACCTCTCTCTCTTTTTCCTTAATCATTTAATCATTTATGCTGTTAAAGTATAAAAAAGAAATTGGTTTATACAAAGTCACGTAACACGTGGAAATATGTGTTTATTTTTTTTGCTCTGACAAACTTTTTTATATATATATGTATTGTTAATAGCTTCAACCGTAATTGAATCATTTTTTG